>NW_024081094.1:25400-53314 GCF_003009895.1 Hyaena hyaena | reverse complement strand
GGGGGGGGGATGGGCATGGAGGAGGGCACTTTGGGGATGAGCACTGAGTGTTATGTAGAAACTAAATTGACAATAAACTATTTAAAAAAAAAATATCCAGCAAAGAGAATAACCTAATACTCCTTAGGTTAGATCTATTATTAGATAAGGTTAGATCTATTTTGTACTGCATGTTGGAGATAGGCAGACAACAGGCAGATGAGGATAGGTAGGCAGATAGACGATGGGCCATACATACATACACATACATAAAGGGATGGAATGAAGGAAGGTAGGAAGGAGGGAGGGGGGAAGGGAAGGAGGAAGGTGGAGGAAGGGAGTAATAGAGGGACGGTGGGAGGAGGAATACCACTGTGAAATATTTCAGGCATACAAATTCATAGAAATTTTATAATGAATATCCATGTCATAGTTTCCCATATTAAGAAATAAAATCTTCAGGCAATTTAAGCCTATATGGACTTCACCCCTACCCTTCCCATTCTTTTTCTTCATAGGTAACATTGTCTTGAATCTAGTATTCATCACTCCCCTGAATTTTCCTTATTACAACTACGTGTGTATGTGCAAAGAAACATTTTTATGATTTCAACCTTTCTGTATTCACTGAGGCCTGTTTTGTGACATAATATGTGATTTATTATGGAGAATGTTCCATATGCACTTGAGAAAAACTGCTAGAACTGATAAATGAATTGAGTAAAGTCACATGATACAAAACCAGTGTACAGAAATCTATTTCTTTTCTATACACCAATAATGTAGCAGCAGCAGGAGAAATTAAGAAAGCAATGCCATTTACAATTACACCAAAAACAATAATATATCTAGGAATAAACTTAATGATAAAGGTGAAGGACCCGTACTCAGGAAACTATAAAATACTGATGAAAGAAATTGAAGATGACACAAAGAAATGGAAAACCATTCCGTGCTTAGGGATTGGAAAAGCAAATATTTTTAAAATGTCTATACCACCCAAATAAATCTACACATTTAATCCAATCCCTATCAAAATACCACAAGAAATTATATATATACAATGGAATATTATTCAGCCATCAAAATAATGAAATCTTGCCATTTGAAATGACTTGAATGGAGCTAGACTGTATTATGCTAAGCAAAATAAGTAAGTCAGAGAAAGACAAATACTATATGATTTCACTCATATGTGGAATTTAACAAACAAAACAGATGAACAAATGAGAAGGCGGAACAGAGAGAGAGACAGACAGACAGACAGACAGAAGAAAACAAACCAGAACAGACTCTTAACGACAGAGAACAAACTGAGGATTGATAGAGGGAGGTGGGTGGATGATGAATCATTGAATTCTACTCCTGAAACCAACATTATACTGTATGTTAACTAACTAGAATTTAAATAAAAATTTTTAAAAAAATAACACCAGCATTCTTCACAGAGCTAGAACTAACAATCCTAAAATCTGTATGGAACCACAAAAGATCCCAAATTGCCAAAGCAAGCTAGAAAAAGAAAAACAAAGCTGGAGGCATCACAGTTCCAGACTTCAAGCTGTATTACAAAGCTACAGTAATCAAACCAGTATGGTACTGGCACAAAAACTAACACATAGATGAATAGAACAGAATACAAAACCCAGAAATGAACCCACAACTATACAGTCAATTAATCTTTAACTGAGCATGAAACAGAAAATCTCTTCAACAAATGGTATTGGGGAAACTGGACAGAAACATGCAAAAGAATGAAATTGGACCACTTTCTTACATCAAACACAAAAATAAATTCAAAATCAATTAAAACCCTAAATGTGAAACAGGAAAACATCAAAATCCTACAGGAGAACACAAGCAGTAACTGCTTTGACATTGGCTATAGCAACTTCTTTCTAGATAGGTCTCCTGAGACAAGGGAAACAAAAGCAAAAATAAACTAGGGACTTCATCAAAATAAAAAGCTTACCAAGCTGAACACTAATCCAATTTAAAAATGAGCAGAAGAAATGAATAGACATTTTTCCATAGAAAACCTACAGATAGCAGGGCTCCTGGGTGGCTCAGTTGGTTAAGCATCTGACTTCAGCTCAGGTCATGATCTCACAGCTCATGATTTGAGCTCCACATCGAGTTCTATGCCGAGAGCTCAGAGCCTGGAGCCTGCTTCAAATTCTGTGTCTCCCCCCCTCTCTCTCCCTTCCCCATTTTCACTCTGTCTCTCTCAATCTCAAAAATAAACAAACATTAAAAAATAAAAAAAAAAAGAATAGAAAACCTATAGATAGCTAACAGACACATGAAAAGATGTTCAACTAATCATCAGGTAACTACAAATCAAAATTACAATGAGATATCACCTCACACCTGTCAGATTGGCTAAAATCAACAACACAAGAAACAACAGGTTCTGGTAAATATGTGGAAAAAGGAGAATTCTCTTGAATTGCTGGTGGGAACACAAACTGGTGCAGCCATTCTGGAAAACAGTATGGAGATTCCTCAAAAAGTTAAAAATAGAATCACCCTACAATCCAGAAATTGCACTACTAGGTATTTACCCAAAAAATATAAATATACTAATTCGAAGTCATATATGCACCCCAATGTTTATAACATTATTTACAATAACCAAATTATGGAAACAGCCCAAATGTCCATCAACTGATGAATGGATAAAGAAGTGTGTGTGTACACACACACACACACACACACACACTGAAATATTACTCAGCCATAGAAAAGAATGAAATCTTGTCATTTGCAACAACATCAATGAAGCTATAAAGCATTATGCTAAGGGAAGTAAGTCAATACAGAAAGACAAATACCATATGATTTCACTCATATGTGGAATTTAAGAATCAAAACAAAGGAGCAAAAAGAAAAAGGCCGGCGGGATGTGGGGGCAGGGCGGGGGAAGGCAAACCAAGAAACAGACTCTTAATTATAGAAAACAAACTTATGGTTACCAGAAAGAAGGTAGGTGGGAGAATGGATTAAATAGATGATGAGGGTTAAGGAGTGTACTTGTTATAATGAGCACCAGTTATTGTATGGAACTGTTGAATCACTATATTGTACGCCCGAAACTAATATTACACTGTATGTCAAATAACTCGAATATAAAAAATATTTTTAAAAAATAAGCAGAATTTAAAGATTTTGAAAATTCTCAGCCTTTCCATATTACAAAAAAATCAGAAGATTAACGGTGTGGCTAAGCAAACTTTTGATAGGAGATTAGGATAAATCAGCCATCTAAACAGCAGCCAGGAACTATTTCAAGACAACTGAAGAATACCAAGGTAACTGAAGAATGACTGCAAAGTCAAATCAGACACCATCAGAGCTGCCAATCCCACCACAGGCGCGTTGTCCAAGTGTCTGGGGGACAAGGGGAAATTCAAAGGAGGGGGCCACCACTCCAGTCAGACAGTCCCGAATGGCCCTGCCCTGTGCTTCAGGGGTTGGGCCCTGCAATGAGCTTAGCACGGCTGTACTCAGCAGAGCCATGAAGGGCATGGCTACCTCAACCTAGACTGCAAAAGACGTGGCTGCCCTTAGGTGCTACAAGCTAGGGATCCCAGACTAGAAGAGCTACTGCAGGGGTGCAGCTGCTGCAGAGCCACTGGAGGGCTGTCCTACTGACCCATAGTAGGGGACACTGCACCCAGTGGGACTGGAAGGTGGAGCATCAAACAAAAATAGGATTAGTCTTGAGCCTTAAGGTTTATTACTTTTGTCTTGCTAGGTTTTAGACTCCATTACCCCTGTCTTCTCGCCTATTTCTCCATTTTTGAATGAGAATGTCTATCCAGTCTCACCAGCATAATTTGTAAGCATGTTTGGTTTCACAGATTTACAGCTGAAGAGGAATTTACGTCAGGGTGAATCATACCTTGAGTTCAAGGATGCTGGAATAAGTTAAGACTTTTAGGGTTGTGGAGATGGCATAAGTTTTATTTGCATATGAAAAGAACATGAAATTTGGAAGCCAGGAATGGAATGTTATGGACTATATGTTTGCCTCCTCCCAAAATTCATATTTTGAAACCCTACCCCTAATGGGATAATATTAAGAGGTAGAGCCTTTGGAAAGTAACTGAGGTTAGATGAGGTGATGAGGGTAGAGAAAACATGAAGAAACCAGTATAAAGAGAGAATCAGAGTCAAATGTTGAAGAAATCCTGGTAGTGTCTAAACCTGGATTCCAGCCACAGCCAACACTTTTTGAAATCTGCCATTGTGACTTTTTTTTTTTTTGCTTTAGCCTACTTTGTCTAATTGAACCAATAATATTCCTTGAATTATAAGGAGAGCTAAGAATTATGACTTTCTCTACCCTGCCTAATGGCAGCGGGGACGTGGGGTGGGCAATATTGCTGTAATAGCAGACAAACAACTTAAGAAGGGGCAACTAGAGAGTCACTTTCCAACATCTACAACTGATATGGCACACTACTACACTCTCAGTGGTAATAAAAGCACTTTTTATGTCTAGGATTCACTTTATAGTTTTTAAAACATCTTTCATACTTACTCCCCCAAGATACTCACAATAATCCTATAAACAGATTAGTAAACCAAGACACAAGGGTCTGGCTTGAAACCCATCTTTCTCCACCATCCATCCATCCATTCTCTTTTACAGAACAATGCTTCTGATTACTGAGCTCATAGAGATTTCAGAACACTGACTGCTCAGTAAATGTTCTTCAGGTTCATAGACAGAGATATTTCATTTCTTCTACAACTCAAGTATCAATAGCTTATTTTAAAATCAAACACACTTCTATTCTCTTTGGTCATCTGGACTTCTTATTTTGTTATCTCCAAACTCTGATACATATTATGATAATTTAGAATAGTGATATGACATTTTTTCTCCCCCAAGGTTGGGAATAAAGGCTTAAACAAATTTAACCCAATAGATACACCAAGTTTAAATAGTGAACCAGCTTTTAAACTTCTTATAGAAATTAATCCCTTGGTTGCATTTATACCACAGGCAATTAATTTGGCTGAAACAAATATCCTTTGATGACCATCAAGCAAAAAGCAGAGCAATTTCATATGATAGAATTATTATTGGCAGGGGATTATTATGCAAAATTGGTATAACCAAGCAAGATCAAAAAGGCTTCTGATTATAAAACATCAAAGGCTTCAGGAAAGTCCCTCCTCAGAGAAAACCCTAAAATATTGGAGAACCCATTTATACCATTACATTAAGGAGTGATTTTAATGATGGCCCTCTGAGATGTTAGCCTAAGGTAAAATTTCAGAATTGCAATAAATCAATTCCATGGACTGCTTAGTTAGGGAAATGGTTCAGACTAAGCATCTATCACCCAAGCCTGTACACATTATTTTTAAGTGCATATTACTGAATAAGTATATGACTTGTAGTTAGTCTAAGTTTGGAACTCCAAGTTATTCCCAACATTTCTGAACATTTTTTTCTCCTTTGTGAATACATTGTTATGAGAATTTAAGTGACAAACTATGGAAAAACCAAGAAGTTTAGTAACTGATAAGAACTTTCCCAAACCTCCTTCTAGAAATTAAACAAGTTAAAACTGTATTTTGGAACTTTGTTTTAAATAGAAGTCAATAAATATCTAACACACACATACACATATACACTCACACACACAATATGCAAACAAATTTAATGTTAAAACAAACTAGCAAAATTTTTGTTTACCATTTTAGTATCCCCCTGTATACCTGAAAAGAAATATGTATTTTTGCCAAGCATTTAATTTTAATTCAATACACACGTCTCACACAATTCTCCTAGTCTTATGTGAGCCCACTATTGATATCTAAGAATCAATACTGCTGAGGAAGTATCAGAAGAAAAAAGCATATTTAATTTTTATTAATGTATGATACTCTGTAGTTAAATAATAATTGCTAATTGACTCTTCTAAATCTGTTGACTCTTGGCAAAAAGGGAAGACCATGATTAAGAGGGTCAAATAGAATTTAATTCCCCATTTTCTTACACCATGTGACAAGTATATAAGTTCAATTTCCAATTATTGAGAGAGAAAAAGAGATATGGCTTAAAAAGGGCCAAAGTGGAGACTAGTGTGTAAATTATGTTTCTGTTTCATTTTGAAATAAAATATAACCACTATATTAAGATATTAATACTTCACATATTTTGGATTCCTATCAGTAGTATTCTATATTATTGTTTGTTAAAATTCTAAAAAGAGTGATCTTTTTTCCATTTATTTATTTATTTTGAGAGAGAGAGACATAGAGAGTGCACACTATTGGGGGAGGGGCAGAGAGAGAGGGAGAGAGAGAATTCCAAGCAGGCTCCACGCCCAGAGCAGAGTCAGACAGGTTCAATCTCACAACCATGAGATCATGACCTGAGCTGAAACCAAGAGTCAGATGCTTAACCAACTGAGCCACCCAGGTGCCACCTCTAAAGAGAATGTTCTTAACAAAAAAGTGGTATAGAATGAAAATCTAAGTGTGTCCCTCTATAAAGTCATTAAAAACACTGGCAAGACATATCATAATCAGCTTCTTTGGAATTCTGGAAATTAACCAGAAACTTGCAGCACTTAAGATAATGTATAATTAAGAAAAACTGGGAATGTTGGTAAAAAAAAAAAAAAAAGACAGAGAGTTTTGTGGTATGTTAACTTACCCTCATCCCATTATCTAATAATTGGCTCAGATTTGGCTTTCAAGATAACAACTCACATTCCCATTACAAACAGCAATACCAGAGAGAACAATCTTCATTCACAATGAGATGTGGGTGTTTGGTTGACCCATCTGATGGCTCCTTAGATTAAAGGGCTTGCCTTTATCTTGTCTAGCTTAGGACATTCACAGTGCTGAGTTTGCTATCTGAGAAGCAGTGTTTGTCAAATTTACAAGGAAATATATTAGTCACATCTGCCAAAGGGCAATGGATGACAGTTTGGAAAAATAACTGAATAACCAAAAACCTTGAGAAGAAAGTTTGAGAAAGGAGATGATTTGGGGAATAAGGGTTTTGAAAAGATCCAACATGTTATTGGGAATCCAGAAGGCCATGTTCATACCCAGACTGTGTACATGTTCAGTATAGGCATGAAAAGGCCCCAGATGCCCACCTCTGACTTTCTTCTGGCTTGAACAAGCAGGAAATAAAAGCTGAAGCAGAGTTGTAAAATGCCAGGCTGAGTGTTGAAATTATGTCCCAAACTTACTCACAGAGCCCATCTGAAAATTTTAGATATTGTTTTAGTTGCAGTCATTAATGAGATATTTGTCCAATCACAAGGTGGTCAGTAAGTTTACAAAACAGAATTCAGTGACCAAACATGAGAAAGAATACCAATTTTACAAAACTCATTTAGAAAAGCCACAACTACTACATTAAGCAGCAACAAAAACCCCAGCTGAAAAAGAAAACATGATTTCCAAATCTGCATGGTCCTAATATTCAAAATGTCTACTTTTCAACAAAAATTGCAAGGCATGTAAAACAAGGAAGGAAGAAAAGAAAAGAAAACAAAAGAAAAGAAAAGAAAAGAAAGAAAGAAAATATGGCCGATACAAAGCAAAAAAAAGAAATAAACAATCTCCCTGAGGAAGTTCAGACATTACTAGACACAGATTTAAATGCTATTTTAAATATGTTCAAAACACTAAAAAAATCATGTTCACTGATGAAAGGAAACCCTGAGAATGATGCCTTACCAAAAAGACAATATCAATAAAGGAAATAATTATAGAAAAGAATCAAATAGGTATACACTAATAAGGAACAATCTGAAAATGAAATTAAGAAAACAATTCCATTTAAAGTAGCATCAAAAAGAATAAAATATTTAGTAATAAACCTACCCAAGTAAGTGAAAGGCTTATACACATAAAAGTACAAAATACTGCCAAAAGAAATGAAAGGGAAGACACAAATAAATGGAAAGGCACATTTTGTTCATAAAATGGAAATTTATATTGTTAAAACATACTACCCAAAGTGACCTGCAGATTCAACACAATCAGTATCAAAATTCCAACAGCATATTTTCAGATAGAAAATTTATCCTATATTCACAAAGGACATGATCTTTTATATAGAAAACCCCGAAGAATCCACAAAATCACTATTAGATCTAACAAATGAGCTCAGCAAAACTGTACAATACAAGAACAATATAAAACTCAGTCATATCTCAATATGTTCACAGTAAACAATCCTAAAATGTAACCAACAATGTCACCTACTAAAGCAGTTTTAAAAAATAAAATATTTTTGAAATAAATTTAACCACAATATGCTAAGACTTGAAACTAAAAACTACAAACCATTAAAAATAAATAAATACTACAAACCATTGTTGGAAGAATTTAAGTAAATGGAAAGACATCTCATGTTAATGGTTTAAAAGACTTAATAATGTTAAGATGGCAATGATCTCCAAACTGATCTAAAGATTCAATGTAATCCCTATCAAATATCCAATGTCCTTTTTTTTGCAGAAATGGACACACTGATTTTAAAATTCATATGGAATTGTGAGGGACGCAGAAGAGCCAAAAAAATCTTTAAAAATAAAAACAAAGATGAGAGATTCAAACTTCCAAATTTCATCACTTTCTACAAAGCTACTAGAATCAAAACAGCATGGTATTGGCATAATATACACCTCTATAAGATTCACAGACAAATAAATCAATGAAATATAATTGAGAATCCAGAAATAAACCAAAACAACTCATTTTCAACAAAGTTGCTAAGATCATCCAATGAACAGTTTTTATCAAAATGGATATGGGTAACTGTATCTAGACCTGCAAAAGAATGAATTTGTACCTCTACATCACACAACGTATAAAAAAATAAACTTAAAATAAAATGTTAAGACCCAAATGTAAAAGCTAAAACTTTAACATTCTTTTTTTAAAATTCTTTTTAAATGTTTTATTTATTTCTAGGAGATAGAGAGAGAGACAGCTTGAGCAGGGGAGGGTCAGAGAGAGAGGGAGTCACAGACTGAAACAGGCTCCAGGCTCTGAGCTGTCAGCACAGAGCCCGACGCGGGGCTCGAACCCACGAACTGCAAGATCATGACCTAAGCGAAAGTCGGACGCCTAACCAACTAAGCCACCCTAGGCGCCCCTAAAACTTTAACATTCTTAAAAAGAAACATAGGTGCAAATCTTCATGACACCTGGATTAGATAAATGTTTCTTAAAGAGGACACCAAAAGCATAAGCAACCAAAGGTGTGGGGGGAGGATAAACTGCATTTCACCACAACTAAAACCTTTGGTGCATCAAAGGATACTATCAAGTCAGTGAAAAGACATTCCAAAAAATGGAATGAAATATTTGCAAATAATGTATCTGTTCAGGGTCCAGCATGCAGAATATATAGCAAGCGCTCACAACTCAGCAACAAAAAGACAAATAGCCCAATTTAAGAAATATGCAGTTTTTGAATAGACATTCCTCCAAAACATATACAAATGGCCAGTAACACATGAAAAGATGCTCAATGTCTTTATTCGTAAGAGAAATGAAAAATCAAACCTCATGCGACTGCCATTTCACCTACTAAAATAGCTATAATTTCTGAAAAACTGAAAATAAAAGTGTTGGCAATGATGTGGACAAACTGGTGGGAATGTAAAACAGTACAGCTGCTATGAAAAACAATTTAGTAGTTCCTCAAAAAGTTAAACATAGGGTTAACAGCAATTCCATTCCTATATATTTCTCTAAGAGAAATGACATATTTTATAAAAAATCTGTACATAAGTGATCAGAGCACATTACAGCATATTATTATTAATAGCTACTATGTGAAAACAACTCAAGTGTCCATCAACCAATGAATAAACAAAATGTGGTCTATTGGTGCAATCAAATATTATTCAGCTCTAAAAAGGACTGAAGTACTGATACATGCTGCAACACTAATGAATCTTAAAAACATTATGCTAAATGAAAGAAGCCAGACATAAAATACCACATATTACATGACTTTTTTACTTGAAATACTCAGAATAAGCAAAGCCATTTATACAGAAAGTCAACTAGTGCTTGCTAGTGGTTGGAGAGAGAAAAGAATGGAATGTGACTGCCAGTGAGTGTATGAATGTTTCTGGGGCTGATGAAAACATTCTAGAATTAGATAGTTGTGCTAGCTGCACAACTTTATGAATATACAAAAAAACACTAAATTGTATACTTTTAAATTATTAAATAATATATTTTATGTTTTTTACGTGATGTAATATTCTCAATTTTAAAAATGTTAATATTATTTATGTTTAAAAATTAAACATTAAAGTTACATGTAAATTTTTAATACTAATATAAATGAGAGGGAAATGCATATGCACTAGAACTTTTCTACAGTATGATTATACAGGTAGTACATTCCAGATCAGAGGTTTTGCTAAATACTTCTTTATACGTATACTTTTTTAAGATAGTTCTGACAGAAAGTTACCAATCTATTTTTATATGATTTTTAGGTTTATTTATTTAATTTTGAGGGGGGAGTGGGGCAGAGAGAGGGGAAGAGAGAGAATCCCAAGCAGGTTCCACACTATCAGCATGGAGCCTGACACGGGGCTCAATCTCATGAATTGAACCATTAGTTTATGACTGACCAAAATCAAGAGTTGGACACTCAACCAACTGGGCCACCCAGACACCCCTATATTATATTTTATTTTTACTCTAATTCTGAAAAGGATTTTAAAAAGTCGTAAGGAATACGAGACCTATTGTATCAGATTCAGTTATCCATCAGCCACTCATTGTTAAAGAAGAGTTTGAATTGTAGTTCATATTGCTTTTACATTAACTAGTCTAAGAATTTTAGCATTACCCTAATTCAGACACAATAATAGTACAGTAGGTACATGTTGTTAGGTGGCTTTCCTATTTTTGACACAAAACTTTATTATATTAAGAAGTGACAATTTTTTTGCAAAAGGACTCTATATGATGAGGATTGATCTAAAGACAGAAATAATTGCTTAATTAAGAGTAAATTATTCACATGAATTGAAATTTTCTATTGAAAATAATGCCAAAGAACATCTTTTCAAAAATGTCATTTCCCAAATGATTCCAATTCATAGAATAAACACTGGAGATCTTCTTGGATTCTTAGAAGCCTCCTAACAATATGATCCCTAACTAAAAAAAAAAAACCAAAAAACAGAAAGCAAAACAAAAACTCATATAAGCAACTCTGTACAATTGTTGCCAGATCCCTCTTTCTCCACAGTGAAGCTTATCCAAAGGTACTGTTGGCCTAGTTTCAATTATTTTATACATTCAACCAGAAGCTAAAACAGATGCTACTGTACACATAATTAGCCTTTGTAAAAGATTTTGTGGCTTCTCTCTTTTGTCACACTTCGTGCTCATTGCCTGATTCCCCAAACATATCAAGTGAGTGATTGCTAGGCAGCCAAACAATATCATCCAGAGAATTCTCCTATCCATCTCAACAGATGCCATCTCATTTAGATACAACAGGGCTCAAGGCTTCAGAATTTGTTTATGTGACCCAATAAGTCAATGTTATTTTGGTGGTGCATTTCTGACGAGTAAACCATAAAGGTGGATCATATCAAAAATGGTTGGTACTGAGACAGTTTATGACTAATACTTCATGTTTGTATGGTACACGCTAATAATAAAAAATTTTGGAAAACACGTAAATGAAATTTAGCTAATTTTAAAATACCACTATTCTCATTTCTGACACAAATGCAAAAGCCATGTAGGTTTTTGCCTTACTTGTTAACAAAGCTTTTAGTTTAGAATAATATAATTGGCAAATTAAGGAAACTGATAAATATTATGTTCTGTAAGACTTACTACAGTAATTAAAAACACTTCTAAAACATTATATCTGGGGGTGCCCAGGTGGCTTCGTTGGTTAAGCCTCTGACTCTTGACTTCAGTTCAGGTCATTATCTCCGGTTGTGGGATTGAGCCTGTGTCGGGCCAGCACTGAGTATGGAGCCTGCTTCGGATTCTCTCTTTCCCTCTTTGTGCCCCTCCCCTGCTCAGATCCATGTGCAAGCACACTCTCTCTCTCTCTCTCACTCAAAATAAATAAACATTAAAAGAAAGAAAACATTTTATCTGCTTTAGAGACCTGAGATGACTATGCTGTTTCCCTAAAAGTGTGATTTTTCCCGACTGCTCCTAAATTTATAAAATTCAGCTGCTAACTCTGATTTGATTTTACTCCCAGTGTAATCTAGTATTACCTTCTATCCACAGTTAATCAACTCTTCTACAAGTTTTTTGACATACCAGGTCTCTCTATAGACATCAACTGGTGTTCAAAGAGAATTCAATAAAAAATGGCTTCTGTAGTATTCTTTTAATGAGCTATTTATAGCAATCCTTTACAAAGATTGTTGGGACTGTCAATAGATGGCAGAATCTTTTACTACATAAAATAAGCAACTACAAAATACTATATTCAACAATAGCATCTGCATGAAAAATTGCAAACTCAAATATTTTGTTTTTCTAGCTCTGACTTTGGGGTTCCTTTCGAAATCTTAAAAGAATTTATGTGTTATGCCTCTAAAGCAGTCAGTTGTCTCAAATATAGGCCAATCAAAGGTTACTCAAGTAGATGAATGAGGCTCACGATTCCAAAAAAGCAGATTAAGTCAACAATACCTCCTTGTGAAGACTTGACTTTTAATCAAAAAAGAATAAATTAACCAAATCTGAAAAACTGACTCAGATGCCAAACAAGAGAAAAACTACACCTCAAATGTGAACATTTCAACAGTTGAACAAAGAATAATGATTTACTGTGAAAAATAATTATGATGACTAACACTTCCAAAATAAGGTAAACATCCAATACTCTTTGACCTAATTTTTCATTTACTCAGAACAGCCATATTAGTAGGTACATTTTTCTATTTTAAGAAAAGAAGAGGGGCACCTGGGTGGCTCAGCTGGTTAAGCCTCCAACTTCAGCTCAGGTCATGATCTCATGGCTCATGAGCCTTCCCCACGTCTGGCTCTGTGCTGATAGCTCAGAGCCTGGAGCCTAGTTCCGGTTGTGTCTTCCTCTCTCCCTCTGCCTCTCCCCTGCTTGCTCGTGCTCGCTCGCTCTCTCTGTCTCTCTTTCTAAGAGAAATAAATATTAATTTTTTTAAAAGAAGAAAGAAGCAGCAGCAAAGTTCAGAGAGACAAAGACCTCTTAAGAACCTTGGCCATGAGACTCATCAATCCGTGGTTTTACATCAATAGTGAAATCCTAATAGGCAATGACACCCACTCTAGAAATCCTTATGAATAAGCAGCTCCTTTTTATTTTAAAATTCAGAAACAATGTGGTATTTTTCAATATTTAATATAATCTGGGTGCTAGAGAAGTTAAAGTGTGTATTATAGCAAATATTAGAATCAATCAGGCAACCACCACCTTATCAAAAACGTACTAAGGTATTCTGGAAAGTAACAAATTCATTATATTGAAGCCTTCATGCTCCTTTATAGCAGATTCGCAAAGGGAAAATCAAATCAGAGATGCTCAAAATAAACTCTGTACCAGTCAAGCAGTTTCATAAAATAAAAAACCTGACTATGCACTTTTTGTGTAGGGATTTGTGTCACTAGTATTCAAATGCTGTGTTGAAAACAAAAGTTACTTTAAGAGGCTAAGACTCCCTTTCTGCCTTATTCAGATTTTATGAAACCTTTGCATAAAACCATCTGAATTTGCTTTCTTCTAGGTAGATAGTTCCACCTTGAATTAAAATTGTTTATGCCAGCATAAACACGGAATTAAGAAGTCTGTGTTTGAAAGTTACTTTATTTAAAATTGCTGATTCTTTGGAGAAGCTAGGGTTAAAATTATTCCTACTGAGTGAGGTTTTTCTTTCCGTAAATCAATCACTGTAGCACACTTCCAAACAAAGTTTTTTTTCTTTTTCAGTACAAAACCTGATGTGAGCTATAACTAAAGTAGTGATAATCTACATTGAAATGGGGAGGCAAAAATGCTCAACTGATTTTCTAAAATGCATTCTCTTACAATCAAAGGAAATCATTATCATGTGACTTCACTTTTATATTCTTATAGCTGCATCAGAAATCTCCAGAGTCCTATACATTCAGACTGAATGCAATTAGTTCTGAATTTTATGAACTTCTAAGATACCATGGAGGGAAGCTTTAAAATAAGGGGAAAATTAAAGATGTAGGGTAAGAGCATACATTAAAGAGCTGTCCTTTATAGGTCACAGCCAGACATCTGCTATTACCATATGGCCTATTTGATTGGCACACACTTGGTAGAGAATATTTTAGTCCAATTCATTTTGCAAAACTTCAACAAAAGCTATCATTTAAGGCTAATGTATAAGTGGGTAAGCTAATTGGTTTATATAAGGAAGCAGGGGATCAGTTTGTGTATGTATTTCAAAATAGCAAAAATTCAATCAGTATCTTTTAAAAATCTATTAATAGGAAAAATACATTGAGTAAATTTGTAAAATTCTGGACTTCGCTATCAATTGGAGCTGCAAGGGGGGTGTTTAAAGGAGGAAGCACGGGGCACCTGGGTGGCTTAGTCGGTTAAGCGTCTGACTTTCGCTTAGGTCATGATCTCGCGGTTCGTGGGTTCGAGCCCCGCGTCGGGCTCTGTGCTGACTGCCAGCTCAGAGCCTGGAGCCTGTTTCAGTCTGTGACTCCCTCTCTCTCTGACCCTCCCCTGCTCATGCTGTCTCTCTCTCTCTCTCCTAGAAATAAATAAAAAAAAAAAAACATAAAAAAAAATAAATAAATAAAGGAGGAAGCACATTACAAGAGAAAAAAGAAAGAAGGTGGTCTTAAAGTATACTAGAGAATCAAAATAAACCCAAAGACTATCTGTACCATTTTTGGCAATTAATCATGTACTGCCCACAATATTTCTAGGTTGGCACACTGAACTATGAATTAGTCCATGCACTTTTAACTGTTTACATTTTTGCTTGTGAAATTTATGGAGGCCATAGGTTGGGGTGGTAAGGAAAATAAGCTCTACTACGACTGAGTAGAAATTCCAACTTTATTACTTAAAGACTGTGACTTTAGATGAGTTCAGTAAAGTCTTTAGGACTTAGTTTGCTTTGTGGTTAGATATGGATAATAACTACATCTGCAATGTAGAAGTTTTTGTAATGATTAAACTATAATGTTATATATACAAATTATATATAAATATAAAAATTTCTTGGCACAGTGTTAGTCACATATATCAACATACAATATTGCTGTTGATGGTCTCAAAATTGGGAGCAGTAATACTGATACTGTCTTGATATCAAGCTATAAGCATATTGGAAACATAGGCTTTTTCTAATCAATCACTCTCAAATTTATTGCATACAGTGAAAATAACTCAAAAGGGCTGGTTGATTTACTGCGTCTAATAATACTGCCATTGTAACTCTTCAGAGGCAAGAATTACAAGCCCAGCTGGTAAAATGTTAGGGCAAAAAGATATCTGCTTAAGTTTAATAGATAGTAATCTGGATACACCCAGTAACCATCCATTCAGAATCCAATTTTGGATCTTGACAAGATCAAATCAAGAGGCCAGATAGCCCCTGAGCAACAAACAATATTTGGGCACTTAATTTATCCCATTTTGTTCAAGATTTCTTGCTTAAGGATTTCATCATTGATCATATTTTCAGCACATCTTCAAATAAATTTATAGTGGATAAAATTTCACCCTCTTAGTATAGAATTACATTTTATGCACAGAAGGCACTTTTCTATAACTAAAGGTTGATAGCCAGTTCAAATTTTGACCATTATTTTGAAGTCAAAGAACAAATCATACATATATAAAATTCAGTTAAATTCACATACATCTACAAACTAGGCTTAGTACAATACCAGAAAATCCAAAGAATTTATTGATAAGTGTAAGGCTTTGGAACTGAAGAAACCATAGTATTTGGTATGTTTTCTATATCTGCATAATTTTGAAAGTTGATTCTTGTCTTTATTGAATTTCAATGCATTTGAAATCTGTACTCTGGAAAGTTCCATAGAGATTACTTGACCTAACTCAGGTCCATTCTATTTCATTCTATTTATGCAGTCATTCTTGCATTCAAACTTTGTATCCGAGTTTGGGCTACTGTTTAGAAAATAATTAGTGAGAAGCCAGCCATATCTGAATCCAATGATCTGACAATTTAGTGAAGAAAAAAGACATAGGAATTTAAAACCATAACACACCTGGTAATTACCAAAAGGAATGCCACATTGGGATGGGATATCTGGAGTGTTGTCACTGGAGAAGACAGAAATTAGCTTTCAGTGAAGGCTTTAGAAATTAGGTAGAATTGAACTGTGTTCACACCAACAAACTGGGTGTATAAGAGCTTTCCTACGGAAAAAAAAAATATGTACAAAAGCCAAAAAGATATAAACAATTTGGAAGAACTGCAACTAATGCAGCATTAAAGAGTACATCTGATACAGTAGAGGTGAGTCACTCAGAGGGAGGATACAAGGAAGGACTTCAAGCGCCTCCCAATAAAAAATGAATAATGGGTTTTAAACATGGGATCATATCTACATCTTGGAAATATCCTTATGGAATCATGGTAGAGGATGACTTCAAGAAAAGGAATCTAGTTAGGAAACTGCTGCACTAGCTCAGGCAAGGTATAAAGACACAGAAGCAATAGGGAAGAGAGAAGAGAAAATAGAAGTTCAAGAGGTAGGCTCTATAATAGTTAATGACTGGAGAAAAAGAGAGAAAGAAAAATTGAAGACAGTACTCTAGCTTTTTAGTTTGAGTAACCTGGGAGCTGATGGTCATATTTATCAAAAGTAAATACAAGCTGGGAAGAGAAGCTAAAAAAGTAAAGTGGAACAGACATAGCAATATAACAAAAACAAGAAAAAGAGAAAATATAGTTATATTAATACTAACAACCAGTATTTATTGCAAACTTACCTACATGCCAAGGATTGAAAAAATTCTTTAGTAGATTTAACTTAATCATGGGTGAGCTACAGTATGAGTGTGAACCAGAGTGATTGACACTCTGGATAGGCCTCTACCAAGTATTAGCTTATGGGCTTTGGCCAAGCATGTGGGTAATAATTTAGGTGTTCTGAGGACCATCGTTCAGTGGGGCATACCACTCTAAGTAGAAGAGAGGAAAAGGAAGTAGCTTAAGTCCTAAAACAATTTAAAGGGTCAAGATAGGGAAATCAAGATCAATCTCAAGTCAAAATATAGGAGTTTGTCTGAAAATTAAGAGCTAAAACCAATACGAAGTAGATCAGAGGTTTCATAATAGTTCTTGTTGACCATTAACCATAGGATGTGAGGGCGACAGAAGCATGGCTAGAGGGGGCCACAGGTAAGTCAAAAGAGTTGTTGTGGGGATTGGGTACTTTCTGGAAATCTATTATTTCTTTCTAGCTTAACTCCATTAGGATCCAAGAACATTTTTGTATGATTTATATTACTTCAAATTTGTAAGGTTTACTTTATGACCCAAAAATGGTTAAAGTTAATGATTATTCCACATATATTTCCCAAAAAATGTATAATCCTCTTTTTCTCCCTCCCCCCCCCCCCCCGCACCGTGTGTGTGTGTGTGTGTTTGGAGACTGTTCTATAAATGTCAATTAAGTCAACTTAGTTGCTATTACTCAGGTCATCTATATCCATGTTATTTTTCTATCTCACTGCTGTATCAGTTAATGGAATATTGAAATCTTAAACTAAAACTTTACATTTGGTTTTTTCTCTTAAATTCTGTCAGTGTTTTTTTTTTATTTTTTAAAGTGCATATTATTTATAATTGATAGGCCTTCTTGGAGAATTGACCCCTCTATGACATGTAGAGACCTTCTTCATTTCTGGTACTATTTCTCATTCTGAAGACTTATTTGTCTGATACTGATAAAACTACTGTAGCTTTCTTTTTCTTATTATTTTCATGCTACATGGTTTTACATCCTAATATTTTATTCTACTTGTTCTGTTTTTAAAGAGAGTTTCTTACAGAGAGCATAGAGTTTGGGTTTTTTGTTATATCCAGTCCGACAACAGATGACTTTTATTGGTGAATTTAGAAATTTTATGTAACTATTGCCAGGTTGTAGTAAAACCTACAACCCTCTAGCTGTTTCTATTCGCTCCATCTTTTCTGTTTCTTATTTTGTGTTTTGCCTTCTTTTGCATTGAGCATTCTTATGATTCTATGTTATTCCCCCTCTTTATCACTTATACATCATTATTATTTTGCAGTGATTCACCTAGATTTTATAATATACAGTTCAGCTGTAGATGGCATCGTTAAGTAATATCATGCTGTAGTGTAAGGACCTTATAATGAATGTTTCCCCAATGTTCACCTTTAAACATTTATACAAATGTCATATATTTCACTTTTATATCTCCTAAACACAATACATTGCTATAGTTTCTACTTTAAATATTGAGCAATCTTTTAGAGCAATTGAGAATTGGAAAAAAATTATTTTTATCTTCATTTTTTTTAGCACTGCATTTCTTCATGTAAATCCAAACTTTTTTCTAATATCCTATTCCTTCAGTCTGAAATACTTCTTTACCATTTGCTATGTAATAGGTCTGCTGGCAATGAGTTCTCTCAGATTTTCAGTACTTTTTTGTCCTGGAAAAGGACATTTTTTGTTCTTCTCCTGAAAGATATTTTCAATGGGTATAGAATTCTGAGTTGACAAGATTTTTCCTTCCAATATATTAACATCATTCCAGTGTCCTCCAGTACCATAGCTTCTGGTTTAAAATCTGCTTTAATTCTTACATTTATCCTTCTGTATTGTAATATGCCTTTTTTCCTCTAAATACCTCCAAGATTTGCTCTTTGTTAAAATTTTTTTAATGTTTTATTTATTTCTGAGAGAGACAGCAAGAGCAAAGGAGGGTCAGAGAGAGAGGGAGACACAGAATCTGAAACAGGCTCCAGGCTCTGAGCTAGCTGTCAGCACAGAGCTTGACACAGGGCTCGAACCCATGAACCATGAGATCATGACCTGAGCCAAAGTCAGACGCCTAACCGACTGAGCCTCCAAGGTGCCCTGATTTGTTCTGATTTTGATATTCATTAGCTTGAATATGATATGGCAATATGTGTGTGTTGAGTGTGTTTGGTATTTATCCTACTTTGTGTTTTCTGAATTTCCTGGTCTGTGTTTAGCAGGCGTCATTAGTTCAGAAAAACTCTCAACCATTATTTCTTTAGATATTCTTTCTGCCTAGTTCTCCTTCCTCTCCCACAGAATTTTAATTATGTTTATGTTAGACCATTTACTATTTTCACAAAGATCCTGGGTGTTCTCCTCTGTACGTTACACTACATTTTCTCCTTGTGTTTGTGTCTGATTATTTCTATTTACCTATATTCAAGTTCCCTGATTCTCTTATTGATGTATCAAGTCTACTGATAAGCCCATCAAAGGCATTTTTCATCTCTTTTCCTGTGTTGTTTTACTTCTAGCTTTTCAATTTGATTATTTCTTACAGTTTCTGTATTTCTACTGACAGTACCCATCTGATTATATGTATTGTCCACCTTTCCCAGTATTTCCCATATTTATCAATGTTCTTTTAAACTTCCTGTTATTTCTAACTTCCTTTCATAGTTGAAAGTTCTATTGCTTACTTTACAATGAGTTTGTTTTTGTTTTTGTTTTTGAGAGAGGGGAGGGGTGGAGGGAGAGGGAAAGAGAGCAGGCTCCATGGTGTCAGGACAGGGCTCAATTTCATGAGCCATGGGATCATGACCTGAAACCAAATAAAGAGTAGGATGCAAAACCTACTTAAACACCCAGCTGCCCTGTTTTTTTCTTTGTTTTGTTTTGTTTTTATATGCCTCATAACTTTGCTGTAAACTAGATCTTTCATGAATGACACTAAAGATTGAGGAAACATTATAAACTACCGGAAATAAGCATACCTTTTCCTTTTCTAGGCCTTCAATGCAGAGGGTTTGATACAATATAATCAAGAGTTGAGCAAGGTTTGTTTTCTACGGTTACTCTCTATACCCCAGGCTTCAAATTCCTTACCATTACCTTATGTGTACGGTGGGGACTGTTAGTGAGTTTTTGCCAGTGTAGCTCCATTCTCAGCTTTAGTGGTTTCTTTTGTCCTGTGCATAAGGAAGTGTCTCTCTACTTTCTTTTTTTTTAATTTTTTGTAATGTTTTATTTATTTCTAGGAGAGAGAGAGACAGCATGAGCAGGGGAGGGTCAGAGACAGAGGGAGTCACAGACTGAAACAGGCTCCAGGCTCTGAGCTGGCAGTCAGCACAGAGCCCGACATGGGGCTCGAACCCACGAACCGTGAGATCATGACCTAAGCGAAAGTCAGACGCTTAACCGACTAAGCCACCCAGGCGCCCCATACTTTCTTATAGTTTCCCCAACACAATTCCATTATTAAATGTCCTTTGACAATTTTTGGCCTGGTGGTTGGAGCTGTCATTGCCTGTTGTTCTGATTAGTCCCCAGCCGTGGAAGCACAGTGGCTCTGGATCCTACTGGTGTAGCCTTCTCAGTGTTCCTGCTCCTCCAGCTTTCACAGTTATGGACCCAGCACACATTCCTTCACCTCTTCCAGTGGGAGAGGGTCTTTTTTTTCTTCCCTTAACTGATAAGGTTTCATATACCCTAAGTGTGACAATGTTTATTGCCCATCTCCCAGCAGTTTAAGATGCTATAGCAAGGAAGAAGGTTCTCAGAAGGATTTTGTCCCTTTGCCAAGGTGGTTGCTCCTCTACCCATTTCTGTCCCATGCCAAAAGGGACACTTCCGTAAGACGCCCGCCAATCTTTTTGTAAGTAATTACTCAGTGAGGTTGTGAACAAGAGCCTACAAGTGAGTGTAAATCCTTTTATATTTTTATCTTTGGGCCTCAGAGGTTCTATATCCTCTTCCAGCCCATACTCCGCCCTTACCAACTCCCTAACAATTTTGGCTAAATTCTTCCAAGTGTCTGGTGGATCTACCTCCATATAAGCAAATGCCTGTGTCCTGTATCTCCTTGCAGACACCTGTATTTACTTGGATTTCAAAGCTCCTGGTTGCTCTGCAACCTCCGTTCTCTGATGGATTTGGGAAATGTAAATTTGTAGATCATTGGACTTTGTTGTTGTAATAATAGGAGTGATGCTTTCTCCTGCTTTCCATATTCTCCAACAGAAGCCCCAGTAAAGCTATTTCATTAAGTCACTATTTCATACCTTATATCGTATCCATCACCAAATCTTACTCACTTTATCTTTAAAATATCATATTCTGACTATTTCTTAACAACTCTACCATCACCACTCTAATACAAGCCACACTGATCCATCGTCCAGATTTTGCAACGGATTTATAATTCATCTGCCTGCTTCTGCCCTTACCTCCCCATGGCCTTTGTTATAACACAGAAACTAAAGGATATTGATAAAAATAAAAATCAATTCAGATCACACCATCTCTACTCAAAGCAAAAGCCAAAGTTCACAGAATTGCCAAAAATGCCCTGCATGACCTGTACCTCCTTCACTGACTGCTCAAGCCACTATAACCTCCTTCCTGCTCTTTGCACATGGTTGAAATGCTCCTCTTTCAGGATCTTTCTATTTGGTATTCTCGCTACTAAAAACCCTCTTCCTCAGATCTATACTTATGCCTCCTTTGTACACATAGCACCTTCTCAGTGAAGCCCTTCCAAACCACCTTCTTTTATGGTGAACTCTTCATTAGTACCCATCACCAAAATCTAACCTCCATGGAAGTAGCTATTTTTGTCTACTTCATTTAATATAATATTTCCAGAACCTAGAAAAGAGGTTGTCATCAAGCAGATTCTTAATAAATAATTGTTGAATTAATGAGCACTTATAAGTTAAAAAAGGAACCAGTGAATAAGGAGAGATTAACAAAGAACAGAGTATTATGGATATAATAAGAAACTAGAGGTAGCAGAAGGTAATGCTGTACAGAGCACCAGAAAACGAATCAGCCTTGATATTTTCCTTCTGTAACTGGAGTAAACAGACATGGATATGTTTATAGAAGGATGGGAAGTTGAGATAATTTTGTTGGATAGCTCCTATTTTCCTTCTAATCTAGGGTCATTTGCTGAGATTTGGGCAGGGTATGAGAGTAGGAAAGAGTAGGAGTCAAAAGCACAACATTCAAAAAGACAAGATCACTCTTGTGTTCTCCTAGATTACATAAATTCTACTAAATGAGAGGTAAGCACAAATTTAAGGAATTATACTCCTATACACTACCCATGAAGCATTAAAAGTAAAACTCTATAATGACTGTCAATTTTATCTTCATGCTATCTATAAACTGAAAAATACAGGCAATTTATTTTTGTGCTGCTTATTTTGTTCCGAAGTACAGTTAAAACGTTTCAAGGTTTTGAATCTCAAACACTGTTTTAAACGCCAAATTTACTTGTACTCTCTATATAAAATTTTGTCTAGTTATGTTTATGAAATAGTTGCTTTGAGTTTCCTACCAACCACCTTCAAGTAGAAAATATAAATTTAGCTATGAATAAGAGGGAGAATGACAAATTAATTTAAGTAACTCCATGTCTGAATTGTTCACTTTTCATTAATGATTGGATTTGGCCAAAGCTGAAATGACATATCAGAATATCTCAAAATTAATCATTCTTTTTTCTACTTTACAATCATTTTAGAGCTGTCATATTGGTGCAGCTGCAGGTTTCCTGGTTTTCTGTGCCCTCTCTACAAGTTTTGGCAGGTGGACACAGAAATAACAGCACTTCCACTCTTGGGAGTCATATTATTAAACATTCCCTGGCAACTATGAATTACTTCATCTTTCACCCATGCATGATTCTGCTACAGATATGTAGATCTTGCCTTTCTATAGAGTAAATCCAGATGTGACTTAATTAGAAAAATATTAGTAAATCTCTGTTATATGTGATGTCTTTTCAGGAGGATGTCAAGGAATCTAATACCATTTATCTTTTGCTTATTAAATGCATGTAAAATAAAAAGGTTTGCTTTTTGAGTTACACAACAATACTGCAAAATAACCTATATATATCATATCCCTCTTTACTATACTTGCTAATGACAAAATAAATAAACATGGACTTCTTGACACTTGAAATGGATAGATACATATTTACCAATCCTAATCAAGCAGGTACATAGGCTAAAGTAAAGCGCACAGGCACAGCATGAGAAATAAACCGATAACCAATGGGAAATGACGAAGATATCTTGCTGGTAGCATAGAACACAGACCCAAGAACATGGTACATTCCATGAGAATAGGATTTGGTATCTGATAATACACAAATGGAGCAAACTTTTTGCATTATCAGCCTCCAGTTGTGTAACTTAACAAGTCACTAAATCAGTGTAAGACTCAGTTCCCTCATCTGGTATATGAAGAGACTGAGACCTACTGAACTGCTGTATGGAATAAATGAGATACGTGCATACAATAACTGTACAGCCTTTCCTCAGCAATTGTCACTTGCCTTTTTGCATTTTCAAGCCTCTAAAACTTGGTTCATAGACCATTGTTCATTCTCTGAACAGATATTTTGCAGTATGAATTGAACCAAGAATTTCCTTGCATTTCTAGATAATAGGGTTCTAGATAAAACTGAGAGCAATGTGGGACATATTATTTACATTTTATAGATGAAGACACTAAGTTCAGAGAAGTTCAGTAACTCACAGGAGTTTTATTTTACATGCTCTTATTTGCAATAAACACATTCATTTTACATGCATTTACAATAATAAATTGCAAAGCTGGAATTCATGACCTCAAACAAAAACTTCACCCCTACAAAATATTCAGCCTGACATTAACCAAAAATATTCAACACAAACAAAGATTTAAAAAATGTGAGTATTCTAATGGCATCTAGGTGGCTCAGTCAGTTAAGCATGCGACTTTGGTTAAGGTCATGATATCCAAGCTCGTGAGTTTGATCCTCACCTAGGGCTCTGAGCTGACAGTTTAGAGCCTGGAGCCTGCTTCAGATTCTGCGTCTCCCTCTCACTGTCCCTCCCCCACTTGCATTCTGTCTGTCTTTCTCTCTCAAAAATAAACAAACATTAAATTTTTTAAATGTGAACATTCTATTAATACATCTTAGTTGTTTTTATCATTTAATGACAGTAACTGCCATTTACCGTGGACTTACTATATGCCAGACACTGAAAACTAACTTGCCTGAGTAAACACAACTACTAAAAGGGAGACCTAGGAATTGAAACTAGTACTGTGTGACTCCAAAAACTACTACTCTCACCAGAAGACAATATTGGCCACACTATGTGGTTAACTAATAAACTGATATGAAATTCTCCTGACAATCCACTCCTGACAATGCCACAACTAACATCTGCACAGACTGCTGATTTTGCTTTTGTTTATAAACAACTGCAATGACAACACTGCTTTGGTATACGATCCCATTTCATCTGAAGGTGTCCCAACTCTCCTTTTCAAGATAAAGCATCAAGGTTTTTCTCTCTGGTTTCTGCTTCACAGATGAAAGTACAGTGCCATGAATTCATCAGTCTCTAGATATTAAACATACAAAGCCACAACATTCTGCAACTTAGTACACATCACTTCCCATGTAACCATATTACAACCATGTCTGTGATGGAACATCACCATTATTCACCAAATATCCACCCCTACGAGAAACCATAAAATTAAGTAAATGCATTCTAACCCAGGAAGGAAATTTTCTAGAGCATAAAGCAATTATCTGACTTGGCATTTGACCAGAATCCTCAGGTTAACTGGAATTCAATAAGGAATTTTACCCTTGCAAAATGACCTTGACTTTGTAATTATCCTAGTCTATATTTCAGAGTTTCTGTCACAATGTACATGAAATTTTTTAAACCTGAGGTTTCTAATGCTCTGCAACTGCACCAGACATAACCCAAACTAATTACCATTGGCATTTTTCAATCAAGTACATGTCACCCAGAATCTTCAATGAGGTAAGAAATATTTTTTGAGTTCAAAGTAATTTTCAAAATAAAAGTAATAGAAAAGAGAAAAAAACTAGCAATAAGAAAAAGCTTCATAATTAATACTTCGGTTGAAATACAGAGTTAATCTTTCAGTAAGATGAATAGAAAGCCTTATAAATAATTGTTACTGAAATATAAAAAGGTTGCTTCACGATTTTTTGTTGTAAACTTAATACACATGAATTTATATGACTATGAGCTATCTCTATTGGTCATTAAGTCAAATTAAAACACTGAATTAATGATTCTGTGTCCCAGATATTCAACCAGTTGGTCAGTAAGTACTTATGGAGCCCCTATATTATGCAAATATGATTCTGGGTACACAGAGTCAAGTATGTTACAGAGCCTGCCCTCAAAGGGCTCACAGTTCAATGAGACACACACATATGTATGAAGACAGCCTGTCTTAAGTCTTCTAACTGAACTGGCTATATCTTTAAATGCAAATAATAAAATACATGAATTCTAAAATTTCTATTTATTACCACCTACAAAACAATGTTCCTTTAGTCTGTAAATAGCACACATAGAATCGAAACTACCCACAGTCTTTCATATGTGCTTGCTTTGGTCTCAAGAACTTACAGAAATTATTTGTAAAAGTGTAAAGTGATATAATACAAAGATGCCTACTCTCACCACTTTTAGTCAAGCCTAACCACAGCAATCAGACAACAAAAAGAAATAAAAATTGGTAAGGAAGAAATAAAACTGTCACTATTTGTAAATGACATGATACTATATATCGAAAACCCTAAAAACTCCACAAAAAGACTAACAGAACTGATAAATTCAGCAAAGTCACAGGATACAAAATTAAGATACACATATTGTTATATAGTTTTATACACTAATAATGAAGTAGCAGAAAGAGAAATTAAGAAAACAGTTACATTTACAATTGCACCAAAAGTAATAAAATTCCTAGGAACAAATTTAACAAAGGAGGTCAAAGACCTATACTCTAAAAATTATGAGACACTGATGAAAAACACTGAAGATGACACAACAAACAAATGGAAAAATATTCCATGATCCTTGATTGGAAAGGTCAATATTGTTACAGTGTCCATATTACCCAGAGCAGTCTACAGATTCAATGCAATCCCTATCAAAACACTAACAAAATTTTTCACTGAACTAGAACAAATAATACCAAAACTTGTATGGGACCACAAAAGACCCTGAATAGCCAAAGCTGTCCTGAGAAAGAACAAAACTGCAAGTATTGCAATCCCAGATATGAAGATATACCACAAAGTAATCAAAACAGTATGGTACTGGCACAGAAGAAATATAGATCAATGGAACAGAATAGAGAGCCCAGAAAAAAACCCATACCTGTATGGTCAATTAATCTACTATATAGAAGGCAGGCATGTATGATGAGGAAAAGATGGTCTCTTCAACAAATGGTGCTGAGAAAACTAGACAGCTACATACAAAAGAATAAAACTGGACCACTTGCTGACACCACACACAAAAATAAACTTGAAATGTATGAGACCCAAATGTGAGACCTGAAACATAAAACTCCCAGAGGAAAATAGGCAGTAATTTCTCTGGCATCAGGACAAACATATTTTTCTAGATATGTCTCCTAATGCAAGGGAACCAAAAGCAAAATTAAGCTATTATGACTACACCAAAATAAAACTGTTGCAGTGGAAACATCAACAAAACAAAAAGATAATCTACTAAATGAGGAGATATTTGCAAATAATACGTTTGATAAAATGTTAATATCCAAAATGTATAAAGAACTTTTATAACTCAACACTGAAAGAAAACACAAATAATCCAATTTAGAAAAATGGACAGAGGATATGAGTGGACATTTTTCCAAAGATGACATAAGCCAGCCAACAGACACATGAAAACATGCTCAATATCACTCATCATCAGGAAAATACAAATCAAAATCACAATGAGTTAGCACTTTACACCTGTCAGAATGGCTAGAATCCAAAAATAATAATAACAACAACAAAAAATAACTAGCCTTGGCAATGATGTATAGAAAAAAGGAACACTTGTACACTATTGATGGGAATGGAAACTGGTGCGCTTCAGTAATTCAAATAGAACCACCATATGATCCAGTAATTCCACTACTGGCTATTTACCCAAAGAATACAAAAATACTAATTCTAAAAGATATATGTGCCCCTATGTTTACTGCAACATTATTCACAATAGCCAAGGTATGAAAGGAGCCCAAGTGTCCATCCATAGGAGAACAGAATATTAGTCAGCCATAAAAAATAATGAAATCTTTCCATTTGCATCATGGATGTACCTGGAGCATATAACACTGAGTAAAATAAGTCAGAGAAACACAAATACCGCATGATGTCACTCAAAATGTGAAATTTAAGAAAAAAAATAAACAAAGAAAAAGAGAGAAAGTAACACAGACTCTTAAATATATAGAAAATCCTGGTAGTGGCCAGAGGGAAGGGGGAAATGCATGAAATAAAGGGAATTAAGCATATACTTATCATGATGAGCACTGAGTAATGAAGAGAATTATTGAATCACTATGTCCCACACCTGAAATATAACAGTACATGTAGATTATACGTCAATAAATAAAATAAAAATACAAAAATAAAAGTATAAAGTGATATAAGCATATTTTAGAGATAACATGCTAATTTCTACATCAAAGACCAAAGAGGGACACCTGGGTGGCTCAGCTGGTTAAGTGTCTGGCTCTTGATTTCGGTCAGGTCATGATCTCATGGTTGGTGGGATCGTGTCCCACATCAGGCACTGTGCTGACAGGGTGGACCCTGGCTGGGATATTCTCTCTCTCCCTCTCTCTCTCTCTCT
>NW_024081094.1:0-25364 GCF_003009895.1 Hyaena hyaena | reverse complement strand
AAAAAAAAAAAAGACAAAACATTACATATACATGCAGCTGATCCTGTTAACAACATGATCCATGCCCTTTTCTAGGGACGAAAGATCATTCACAAATACAGATAACCTACAACTGGCATATTTAGTTCTAGTGTCCAGTTGTGGTTAGTGCGGCTAAGAGGTAAAACATTGAACTTTTCCTTAAATAAATGTGTTAAAATTTACACTATATGGGTGGGATCACATGAAATTTGCAAAATAAAAGGATCAGGGACATTATTTTACATATGTTACCTTATATATATATGTTTAGGTAGAGTGATAAATGAATAAGCTGAATTAAGCAGTTAGAATTATGAGTTAATGTATATGTTTTATGTTTGATGGAGAGTGGATATAAAACCATGCTTGATGTAGTGTCTTTTTAAAAATTCTGCATTGCTTCTGAGCTTTCCCTCTTCTCTTCCTTTTTCATCAGATCTACCAATCATTTAACCAGGAATTTCTGGATTTCTACAGAACTGAGTCGGCTGACCATGTCTTTAAAACCAAAGGGAGGGGAAGCCAAAATAAAGTACACAAATTCTCTTGAATGAGCCCCAGCACTTTAGTCCAACAGAAAAATAGCCATTCACCATGGTGTGCAAACACTGGCTGCAGGGAGATCTAAAGGAGTCAACCAGAGTACTCAATATGAAAATCCAGGTAACACTGTTAATATAGATTGAATTGTGTCCCCCCAACATTCATATGTTGAAGATCTAACCCCAAACGTATGCTATTTAGAGACAGGACCTTTGGGAGATATTAGGTTTAGGTGAGGTCATGAGACTGGGCCTTCAAGATGATGTCACTGCTCTGGTAAGAAAGACACCAGAGCGCTTGCCCCCTCTGCTATGTGAAGCCAGAGGGAAGGTTGCCAGGAAGAGGGGCTTCACCAGAATCTGCCCATGCCAGCACCCTGATCTCAGACTTCCAGACTTCAAAACTTGGAGAAAATAAATTTACTTTAAGCCACCCAGTCTATCGTATCTTATAATGGCAGCCCAAATAGATGAAGACAATTATTTACATTTTTAGCATTAAATTTGGAAGAAAATAATAATTATGCCATAAACTGCTGAGCCATAAATCTTCAAATTTATATGTTTGAATTGAGAGGGTAAAGAGAATATAAGTGTATTTCCAATCCATTCATCTACTTTCTGAATATTCAGCTTCTTATGGATATCAAAAAGAACAAAATTTTCTATTTGTGCAATCAAATAATAGACATCTTTACCCATACCAAGGAAAGTAGAAAAATGAATCTGAGTCTACATCACAAGATATAAACACCTTAGAGAATTTCAGTTACAAGTATATAATCTGGGTGCCTGGGTGGCTTAGTCGGTTAAGCGTCCGACTTTCGCTTAGGTCATGATCTCGCAGTTCGTGGGTTCAAGCCCCGTGTCGGGCTCTGTGCTGACTGCCAGCTCAGAGCCTGGAGCCTATTTCAGAGTCTGTGTCTCCCTCTCTCTCTCTGACCCTTCCCTGCTCACGCTGTCTCTCTCTCTCTCTCTCTCTCCTAGAAATAAATAAAAATATTTGAAAAAAAAAAAGAAGGATATAATCATGATTAATTCAGAGATAAATAAGCCTTCCATATTCCTGAATGTCTAAGGAATAATGGAATTTCCTACAGAAATTCTATAGAATCTTAAGATTCTTTCTACTTATCATACTGGAAAGAGTCTAATGGAAGTGCTGACATCCATTTGTCTGATTTCCCAAGACCCATTCTTCTGTAAAACCATCAGATAGTAAAGCACATTTACCACATTATCTCAGCCCTTCAAAGAATTGTTTTCACTGAGGCACAACTTAATGTAATGTTCTCTGCTTCTATTGAAGGTCGATACAGGAACCATTAGTTTGAACAATGTTTCTTTATGTTTGAAGATTTTGCTTGTAGATGCTCTCTGTATAAAGAACCAGAAAGCAAATTTCCTTTTCTTTTTTTGCACATGTACACAAAAAATTATCCTCACACCTTCCTATTGTCAAAAAACACAAATAAAAATTGGTAAACTGTGCATTCCTATTTTTTTCTTTTCCTTAACATCTGAAAGCTTAAAGCCAAATCTCACTACTGTTTTGTTTTTGCTTAACCCAGGATATGTAATCTATTTCATTAGAGTGCAAAAAATTTTCTACTCTTCAGACATATAATGCACTGTACCTCTTAATGAGTTACCATTTCTGTAAGACTCATGAAAGGAAGTAATTTCCTTTATCTAGGGATTAAACTTTATTATATTTTACCATAACTTCACATTAATGCATTTTAAAAATAATCAAAAATCAAATGCAACTATTTATTCCCATATAGCATTTCAAAGATTATATCATCTGAGACGTGACTTGCACTTACCAGGCAACTATTTAGCTAAGTTGAGGCAAATGCAAAATGCACTAGAGATTCAGCACAATCCAAATAATAAGGCCATTTCACTAAATTTATGACTGAGGGCATGTTGTACAGTGCCTCACAAGTCAGGCAATGTCACTGCTAAAAATAGTTGAATAGGGATCCTCTACATTAGTCATATGCTAGAAAATTAGAAATATACTCTGACCACCACAGATCTCCTCCCCACTGCTCCTCAACTCCTACTGCTGCCCGTCTTCCTGCTAATGCCATGCCATGCCAGGCAGGTGTAACCTGTTCACCTCAAACTTCTCCACTTACGAAAGCTCTGCGGAAGGTCCCCAATGATTCTCCCTGAATTTCAAATCAAGATTGGGAATGAGAGAAGATCACTAATACATTCTTTATTTACTACAGCTAATGTGAAAAATCGGTTTGGAAGTGAAGGGTAGACACAAAACTACATTAGCTCCAAGTTACATTTTATCAGATAACCACACAAGTATCTCTAAAATCTTGGCACATTTGACTTGTTCATCCTAACAAAGGTAGCAGTTTTAAGAGTTATCATGATAAGGAGCACCTAAAGTGGGGGTTAAATTATACAATCTCGCCATGTTTTGTTGCCCAAACAATTCATGGCACCAATTGTTAACAGTTCACAATTCAGACCAACCTCTGAAGTCAACCCAGGATAACTAGTGCTTTCCATTATCTTAACCTAACTACATTAACAATACCTTTTTTTTTAATGTTTATTTTTTGAGAGAGAGAGACAGAATGTGAGTGGAGGAGGGGCAGAGAGAGAGAGAGACACATAACCTGAAGCAAGTTCCAAGCTCTGAGCTATCAGCACAGAGCCCAATGCAGAGTTTGAACTCTCAGACCGTGAGATCATAACCTGAGCCGAAGGTGGACACTCAACCAACTGAGCCACTCAGGTGCCCCACCTTTTTTTTTTTTTTTTAAACATTTGAGACCATTTAAACACGACCCTGCGAACTTAAAACAAATTAATGAAAACTCTGATAAGCAGAGCAGATTGAACACCATTGTTTATCTTCAGCCTCCAAGAATAACAACAAAAATCAGTAAAAATGGACAAAACACAAAGGCAGAGCAAATCAAAGTTAACTAGAGCACATAAGATATATCAAACAGGACACAAAAGACAAAAATAAGATTCACGACTGTTAACTGTGCTAGTAGAGGGAGACAAGTGAAACCGATTTCAGCTAGAGAACCACTACAGACTCAGTAATGAAGGTACAGGTAATTTGTATAGGCAGATATGAAAGCAGAAGTAGAAGATGGGTCTGAAAAAGGGAGGATTTGTTAAAAGTCTTTATAAAGAAAATTTAGACCCTTATATCAGCTCCCTTACCACACAGACATCTAGAGTTAAGTTTCTGGAAAATTTGAAGACCTATAGATCTGAGGTTATGCAGATGAGGGCAGAAATACTGGGCTATTCTGAAAACAGGAAAAGTAAGTGAATTATACATTCCAAAAAGAAGCTTGCACTCTAGTTCTCATGTTCCACTCCCCGATACTAACAGCCAAGTTTATATCCCTCTCCTGGGCAGGGGGTTAGGGGAGCCATTCACAAGGAGTGTGATCAGAACTAGAAAGCACAATATACAAATATCAAAGCATTATGTTGCACATGTTAAACTTATATAAAAGGTTTAATAAACTGGGGGAAAAAACGTATCTACAGATACTAACTTTGGGCTATTCCCAATGAAACGGTCAAGTCCCTACTAAATTTGCTATACAAAAATGATAAGCTCTGTACGAAGAAAGAACTTCTAATTCTCTTTTAAACACCTCACTCTTAAAAGTAACAGATTATCAAGTACTACAAGGTATTTCACAACTGTCTCTTGATGAAAAGGAAAAAAGAAAATAAACAAGCAGGGAACAGGCACCTTGGAGACGTAGAAGAAAATGCTAACACATCATCACGAATGTGCTCATAGAAATGATGTTATTGATATCATGATGTAAAAATGGATTATAAAAAAAGAGACCAAGAAATAAAATATAATTAGACAGCAAAAATAAGAAATTCAAGAGAAGGGTTTGAAGTTAAAATTGAAAAAATGATCAGAAACACAGAACGAAAACATCAATAATTAAAAACTGGAAGGGAAATCACTAAATTCTACTCCTGAAACCATTACCCTATATGTGAACTAGGTTGGATTTAAATAAAATTTTTTAAAAACCAAATTTAAAAATGTAACAACAATAAAATTAGAGGGGAAAAAAGAAAAAAAAAAAAACTATAGAATCAATTCAGGTGTTCCAATTCAACTAAATAGAGTCAAAGTAAAGGGGAGTAAATTGTCAAAGAAATGCTTTGACATTAAGAGGGGCACCTGGCTAGCTCAGTCAGTATAGTGTGTAACTCTTGATCTTGGGTTGTAAGTTTGAGCCTCATGTTAGGTGTAGAAATTAATTAAAAATAAGATCTTTAAAAAATACATATAAGAAAACTATACAAAAGAAACTGAGTTTCCTTCCTGGAAAGCTCCTCCAGGTTTCCGGGAAAATAAAAAAGATCCAAACTAAGATGATTGTCATGAAATGTAAAAACAGCAAAGATAAAGGAAAGATGCTAACAGGATCTAAAACAGAACAAAAAATTAATCACAAAGAATCAGGAATCAGAATGATATGAGACTTTTCAGTAGCAATACTAAAAGCCAAAAGACAATGAAGGAATATCTTCAACACCTTAATCTAAGAGTATATGATTTCTAACATACAAACAAAACAGAAATTTTATGCAAGAACTGTTTTCTCTTCTCCCCACCTTTCCCGGTTTCCTATTTTGAATGCAGAGATATCAGAGATCTAGCAGACTTTTTTTTTTTTCCTTTGGAACATCAGAAGGCAAGCTGTGCATGAGCACAGGGTCACCAAAAGAGACATGAAGCCCAGATCCCTAACAACTTCTGGAGCTACCATAACTGTAAAGAACTACCTCTCTATTACTTTTACATCAGCAAAAAGTCAATTCATTGCTGTTTAAAGTCATTGATGTTTTAGTGTCTGGTACGAGCAGCCAAATGCAATTTACAGCCAGTGAACATGAATACAGGAAATGGGCTTTACCAGATTAGTGAAGCAAAGGAAATTCTCAGTATGACAAGAAGAAGGTGCATGATGACAGCTTTCTATGTGACTCTGAGAGCAATCAGTCCATACTGGGGCAGGAAGCTGGAAGTGTTCCTCCCAGAGGAAACTGAACTGACAGGTTAGCTGATGTCTTTGCCATATTAGGAGCGGTTTACTAACTCTGTCAGTGAATTTACACATAAAATGAAGCAAACACATATATAAATATGCAGAATGCAATTGTTAACTCCTAATGAAAACAAAGTTTGTTTGAAAAGAGTAAAATTATTGAATGATGTGTAATTTCTGTGGTAAACAATATTTAAAAGCAAAAGTTCTACGTATAAGGTTATACGTAGTATAATTAGTAATTCTCAATTGGAGGAAATTTTGACCTCCAAGGGATATTTGGCAATGCCTAGAGATATTTTTGGTTATTACAACTGGGATGTATTACTGGCATCTGGCGGGTAGATGCAGGGATACTGCTAAACATCCTACACGGTACGGGACATCCCCTCACAATAAAGAATTATCCAGCCCCAAATGTCAACCGTGCTGAAACAGAAGCCTTGGGTAATGGTTACACATTAGAAATTCATAAAAAAATGATTTAAATAAAGTTACAATTTTGAGAAGACAAAGTATAGGTGTTTGATGTGTGCACGTACACGTACGTATGTGCATGTATGAGAGTGTAATAGAATTAAAGCCGATCTTTCTTAACATCAAATAAATTTAAAATAGCTAAAATTTAAAGATCAAAATACAGCCACTTAAATATACCATTTAGAAATATGCAGGCATAGGGGCGCCTGGGTGGCTTAGTCAGTTAGGCGTCCGACTTTCGCTTAGGTCATGATCTCGCGGTTCGTGGGTTCGAGCCCCGCGTCGGGCTCTCTGCTGACTGCCAGCTCAGAGCCTGGAGCCTGTTTCAGAGTCTGTGACTCCCTCTCTCTCTGACCCTCCCCTGCTCACGCTGTCTCTTTCTCTCTCCTAGAAATAAATAAAACATTAAAACAAAACAAAAAAAAGAAATATGCAGGCATATACCTGTCTCAAAAACTTAAAGTGATGAAGGTGGCGTCTTCCATACAGTAAGAATAGGGAAGACAGGACAGAGTATGATGCCGCTTTTTCTTGTAAGCTACTTGATACTATTTAAATTCTAAAACAATATTAAATTTATACTTGTAATAAACCATTATTAAATAACAAAATTGAAAAATATAACAATATGAATTACAAAGCTAGGTTCCTTGCTCTAAAGCAATATAAATTTAATCACTACTTGTCTTAGTTAAAACAGCTTTTCAGGTATGAAGACTTTCTTTCTTGGCTTCATCATTCAATGAGTCATTCAGCTCTGCTATATAGTCTATTTTGTTCATCTTGTCTATTTAGTGCCCTCCATGTGGCCTAAAACAGAACATGGGTCAATAAATAATTTTCTAATTGTTACTAAATTAAGATGAAGTTTTAATACCTTTTTCTGATAAGAGGTATTCATAATAAGAATAAGCTGAAGACATCAAACAGTAGGGAAATTCTATGAACAAACAATTCACAAGTAAACGCATTTGTCCATAAATATAACAAAACTGATTTAAAATTATATGTGGGGCGCCTGGGTGGCTTAGTCGGTTAAGCGTCCGACTTTCGCTTAGGTCATGGTCTCACGGTTCGTGGGTTCGAGCCCCGCGTCGGGTTCTGTGCTGACTGCCAGCTCAGAGCCTGGAGCCTGTTTCAGTCTGTGACTCCCTCTCTCTCTGACCCTCCCCTGCTCACGCTGTCTCTCTCTCTCTCCTAGAAATAAATAAAAATTAAAAAAAAAGAAAAAAAATTATATCTAACTATCCACAGTAAAATAAAAATTATTTGGGGTTGCCACTGAGATTGGTAAAGAGTACAAAAGAATGATGGCAGTGAATTAGCATATTAATCTCCCTCACATTCTGCAGAATAAGATATATATACCCTTTGTGGAGAGTTATTTGACAATGTTTACCAAAAGCTTTAATGTGCATTTATTTTAAAATCAGTAATTCCACTTTGCTGAAAATGCTTTAAAGTAATAAATGGATAAGATTCTGAAGATTTATGTACAAAGATGTTTATCTTGAGATTATTTATGGAAGTAAAACATCTTAGATGTCTAAAAATGTGATATAAATTATAAATGAATATATTAAGGTAAATGCATATGCCAATGAAATGTAACCCTAGATATGTATTGACATGATAGATGTTCACAGTATGTTAAGTGGGGGTAACATTAAAATAAAATAATATATACATATACACACACAGATATACACATACAACAGCATATAAAATATATTTTTATATGTATAATATCACCTAAATCTGAAATATATACATATACACACAAAAGAACTACAGCAATTTTTCTCTAGGTGTAGATCTATAATTATCATTCTCTCCATACGTTCATAAATTTTCTGATTTATATTTTTTAACAAAAACATATTTTGGTACAGCTTTTCAAAGTGCTATTTGTTTTGAAAAACAATTTGGCCCACAGACAAATTTCCAGGCTGAGGGATTCCTGGTTCTCACCTCAACTGCAGCACAAAAGTCACTGATAAAACCTGAGCCCCAAGAAAGCCTCTCCCAGCTGCCCTGCCCAATTCCCCAGGTCTCCTCTGATTTCCTCTCAGTTTCTTCAGAACCCAAAGAAGAGCTCTGCAAAATCTTTCAACACTACAATAACTCACACATTCAATCACAAAATTAAGAGGAATGTTCTGGTAGAAGGAGAGTGAGCAGTACTCAATAAACAATATCTTTATTTATCAAAGATGCTTCTCCTCGGAAATCATCACAGATCTAACAGAATGCTCACAAAACAGTGCTTTCTCTTTGACTTTGCAATTCTGTTCTACAAATTTATCTCAAGAAACTATGTGCATGGACAAACGTTCAAGAATGTAATAACATTAGACCCACCCTACAATTTGCAAGGCCCAAAGCAAGAATACAAATGAAGTCCACATGCCATGTCTCAATACTTAAAAATTACAAATCAAGCTAACATACCTTTAAATAAAAAAACTTCCTTCTACTTTCATAAATATACCTTTATAAAGTTTTAGAAATGGAAAGACATGTATAAAACTACATTTTTATGTGACTGAAATTAGGCAAAATATCAGATGACTGAATTTAATCAATATTTATTGTACACATCCGAGCATTCTCTTTTGAGGTGGCAATGTGTGGACATGTAATAAACAAACCCATACCTAATTCACAAATTATATTCCAAAATATCTTTGCCTTTATTTCATCAAAATCACAAATTATTTTTATATGCAATACTATGTTATTTTTGTTCTACTGATGGAGATGAACTAAGAGTTAAAATATAAAATGTCACTGTATTCAAAGCATCCAAATTTTCAATATATTTTCCTCAAATATGTCAATTAAAGCAAAAAACGTCATTATAGTAATGTGGTTTAATATTATAAACCAATTCTCAGCTGCCATAAAATGCTGCATATTTGGTACTATTTTTGAACACCTCCAGTACCAGAAATGAAAACACAGAGGCACAGACTAACTGCTCAGAACTGTTGGGAATGATACTTTGTCATGCAAGAATCTGTGACATTTTTCCACGTGAGAGAAATAATTTGACAAGTTAATTCATATATTTTTATTTTCTTTTACCTAACCACTTGCTCAGATCATTCCTGCACTTTGAAGGTATATCCATCTAGGATTTTGACAATGGCCTGACACACAAATCTTCATGGCATTCAGACATTGTCACTTCCTGTTTCGAGAACATAGAGCAAGAGATAAAGAGAAGCATTTCCCTGCGGACTGAATGGTATATGACAAAGCAGGATGTTCAGGTTCACTGCCTGTGCTACGAGAGCACTAAGTTCCAGATCCCTGACTAACGGCACTGCCCATTTGTCCTTTAATAAACTTGTGAGAGTGTGTGCCTGTGATACATAGTTCCTTTTATAATACAGTTCTGAGGGCAGAGGCCATTCTTGCCCAGTTACAAGAGTGATACCGGTAAGTATGCCACAGCTTCATCTCCTTACTTCTACCTCATTCCACTTACCTTCAGCACGACGGAATTTGGTTTGATGAACTTACTGAAATTGCTATCTTGAAATTCATCAGTAGCATCCTAAGCAATGAATTCAAAAGAATCAAAACATAATCTCTCTGTAGGATCCCAGTGGACTCCACCCAATTCCTCAAAACTCTGCCTTCCCTAGATTTTCCAATGGCAATATTCTTCCATCTTTCTGATCACTTTTTAGGTTTCCTTGGCTCAAACAGGTGAATTATACCAGTTTACAAGACCAATGAATTCTAATATATGTATGCATCTAAGAATGAATTTATCAATGGATCAATAGATTGATGGATTAATGGATCAATGGATGGGTAGGTGGATGCGTGAAGCAAGATACTGATTTGAACTGGGATCCCGGGTTTTATGCTCTGTTTATTCTTCTATTTGGCTGGTTAAGTACGGCGTGTATTTATGTATGTGTGCATATATGTGTAAGCAAGTGTTTGATTTTACTTATTGAGCATTTTGGCCTTGTATACACAGAAAACAGTACATAACTGCCGGGAGCCACACCAGCCTCTCTGGATGGCAATCACAGCAAGGATATGATAGTGTTTGCACAGCTCCTGCCATGAGAAATGAAAACTGGTATCTCCTTCTGCTATTACTGGCTCATGTTGGATATAAGCCTGCTGGTATTGACCAGGCGTCACAATATTCCATATCAGACCCATATTCTGAATACAGATACCTCATAAGGAAAAGCATATTCCTGCCTTTACAAAAGAGATTTTAGATGAAAGCTCTGTGGGTGATTGTCAAAAGGCTCTTCCTATGGGCCTTGCAGACCCAAGACTTGCATAATAAAGGGGGTTAAGAACACAAGAGTTACAATTGAACCTGGCCCTGAGACAAAGAGCCTATTTTGGGGTTAAGGTACAGATAAGAGCAGAACATAGTTACTACATATATCTTTGCTAATTGGTGAAGCATAGCAGTCCCTTCCTCAAGGCCTACATTCCGCAAACACCCTCCCTTACACTGGCAACTGGGATGAGGATAGATAAGAGTAGCTAAAACATAAACCCAGGTGCTAAGACTGACACATTTAGGGCCCCCATGATAGTTTCCACAAACAAACCAATTCAGAAACATTCATCCTCTTGAGAGCCAGACAGAATGACTCCTACCTTATCTATATACAATTTAACCTATATGTTATCCTGTTTTTCACTAAGAGCATCTTGTTAATTCCTTGGTTGTAAATTCACTATGACTGGAATAATTCTGCAGAATATCAAAAACTTGTTATCGCAAAAGGCCTCCCATGGTAGAAATTCCTTTCTCTGTCTTCATGTTGTTGCTGAACCTTTAAATAAAGACACCAAAACCGACAGGACAGAGATGCCTGCCTGGTGATCAGAAAGTATCTCGGGGCTCTCTCACTCTCTCTCTCGCCCACACCGTCCATCCTTCAGGGACCCCTGGACGTGCCGGAGCCGGCTCAGCCTCCGGCACATAACAACTAGGATTTCAAATTTAGGAGCAGGGGCACCTGAGTGGCTTAGTCAGTTGAGCTTCCATTTCTTGATTTCAGCTCAGGTCATGATCTCGCGGTTGGTAGGATCGAGCCCCACATTAGACTCCTCACTAGCAGCGTGGAACCTGCTTGTGATTCTTTCTCCCTCTCTCTCTGCCCCTCCCCTGCTTGCATTCTCTCAAGATAAGTAAATAAGTGTTGTTTTAAAAAAAAACTTAGGGAAAAAATTAAAACAAAAATTAGGATCCAAATAAGTAAATATAAAAGAATAAACAGGTAACCCTTGACATTTTGATTAAGTACTAGAATGACAAGCTTCTATTATTTCTGTTATGTAGGATGCTAGATGCAATTCTGAGAATACTATCAATTTTTATATTAAGTAAACATATCTATATAAATACAAAATATTGTCATGTTGACATTCGGTATATTAAACTCACACACACATATATATTTCATATATATATGTTCACACACACTGAACATCAACAAGGCAATATTTTTATACCATGAAAGTGTTTCCCAAACTACATTCTACATATTCCACAAGAATGATTTGTTAGTTTTTCAACAAATATTTCATGGCCTAGTATGTGTCCAGCAAATTCAAACCATTAGAGATACAAGAAGGAAAAAAATAGTCTTTTAGTTATTTCCTCCATGAAGTTTTATATTTGTTCATCTGGTCTTATACATTTTTACTGAGATTATTCCTAGGAATTTCATATTTTACCATTTTAGTGTAATTTTGTTCTTTTTAATGTTTATTATTGATAAAACCATTTATTTGTAACACTTTGGAAGTGGCCACTTTACCAAATGTTCTTAGTTTTAATAGTTTTCCCATTGATATTGCTTTGCTTTGTCTGGAAATATTAATATCCTTCACAAACAGCACTTGTAGATACTGAAAACTTACAGTCAAATATACTCTCTTAAGTTACTAAGAAATGTGTTTTTGTCTTTTCGTTACTTTCCATCAAATAAAACTATTCCTAATGCAGTATTTAAAGACTGGATATATAAAGACAGAAATATTCAGGTGGGAATTCAATACAAAACAACTTTTATATCACTTTTTAGCAGGTATTCTTCTTAAAGTTTTCTATTTTCCTCTATGCCCCTGCCTACACACCACTTAATAAAGTGCATGTGAAGCACATTAATATTTTCTTATTCATAACTTAAGTGAGAAAGAACTTTTTAAAAAGTCTCTTTTTATTAAAGCAAAGGAATTATCTAATTACACACTAAACTTATAATAGTAAGTTCAGATAATTTAATTATGATACCAAACAAATTACAGTACTGTAAAGTGTTTTATTTTAAACTATAGTTTTCCATTACTTGGTCTTATATTTATGATTTTCTAGTGTTTATTAAAAGACTTTATTATTCTATTATAAGCACCATGAGAATATAACTTATACTAAGAAAATACTATTATATTTATGATCCATTATAGAGTTTTCTGCTACTAAGCCCCAGTTTTATAGAATTATAGTAAAATATGAAAACGGGGACACATTTATTGATGACACTGACATTCCGTATTCACCCTCTCACTACCTTCTTCTTCTTCCTCTAACTAATCAGATTTGCTAATTAAGAGGCAAAAAGAAGAATGATTAAAAAGAGATTTATTTTTCAGAAAAATCTGCTTTCTCTAGCTTATCTCTGATTTTTAATCAATACTTTTTCTCATCCTTAGGTTTCTTTTCTTCTTATAAGAATTGCATCCTACCCTCAAAGATATCAGCCACAACCTAGAAATTTTTTTTTTAGGAATAATATGAAATGTACTAGGCCAATCAGTCAAATGAACAAAGACACCTGGTTTTACCTCCACATTCCCCATACACCATTCCCACCCACCACCACACAAGTACATCTGCTTTCAACTCGGGCTCCCAAAGACTGTATTAAGGCACTTGATGCAGTAAGCAATTTGCCTATACAACGATAAAGGTCACTATGTTGAGGTATTGACATAGTTAACATAGTTAACTTAATTCTATAGGAAAAGAAATCTAGGTTTCATTAAGATTTTATCTAAAACTCACAAAGATTACCAGTTTAAAAAAATACAAAATTTATTAAATCAGTTACTCATTTCCTATTTTATAACAACAAATAATTGATTTGACCTTTGCTTTACTAAATTTGCTGACTCTGTCTCCAAAACACTGAAATAACTCATCAAAAAAAAAAAAAAAATCAAATTGGTTGCACATGGTATCATGAAGTCAAAATTTCATGTTGAAGTTTGGGGCTTAACTAAATCAACCATATACTGTTATGCTTTTTTTTCTCTCGTTGTTGTCCATTGTCTGAAATAAGATCTCAGACTAACAATTTGCATTTAGTTACCTGCAGTACATTTTGAGGAGCATTGAAAACCTTAAAAAACTATTCGTTGCCTTAAGTCTGGTCACCTTTGAGTCACAACTTCAAAAAAAGCCAAAATTCATATCTTAAAAATGTGTGTAATTTACTCTTCTAACATTTCATAGACTTCTGTATTTAGCATTCTTTGCCACAACTTTAAATCTGTCTCAGGCTCACATTCTTCTGCATACAATATAAGTATAAATACACCTAATGCACTTAATTCGTTTAAAAAAAAAAAGAAAACTCAGTCCCCAAATAATATTAGCTGATTCTATTCTAGATACATACAGAGAACAGTTAATTGCATTCTCGATAATTATAATATGAATAACTAACATTAGTTGATATTAATGCACTCATCAAAGCAACCCTTGGAGGTGGGCCTATTTGTTTATTTTATAGTCAGGTAACTAAGGTATAGAGAATTTAGTAGTCTTCTCAGACTACTCCACAAAAAAAAATACCATAGATTGAGGGGCTTATCTAATAGAAATTTATTTTCTTACAGTTTTGGAGGCTAGAAGTCCAACAGCAAGTGTTCAGCTGATTCAGTTTCAGATCTGGCTCTCTTCCTACTTGAAGTCGGCTATCTTCTCTCACTACGTCCTCCCGTGGCTTTTCCTCTGGGAAGAGAAAAGAAGGGAGAGAAGAAGGAAGAGAAAAGGAAACTCTGATGTCTCTTGTTATACAGGCATTAATCCTTTTGGATCAGAGCCTCACCCTTATGACCTCACTTAAATTTAATTACTTCCTTAAAGGACCCATCTTCAAATACAGCCACACAGGCAATTAGGCTTTAACATATGGATTTTGAGAGAACACAAACAAACATTCAGTCCAGAGCATTCCCTAAAGTCACACAGTTAATAAGCTGTAGAACCATGACTGAAACCCCAGCAGTCAGACTCCAGAGTTGACGTTTTAACCACATTCACCTTTTACTGAGCTCCTTAGAACCAAGATTTTACTGCACATTAAATAGATTAAGAATTTTAGGCATTTTTTTGGGGGGCGCCTGGGTGGCTTAGTCGGTTAAGCGTCCGACTTTCGCTTAGGTCATGATCTCGCGGTTCGTGGGTTCGAGCCCCGCGTCGGGCTCTGTGCTGACTGCCTGCTCAGAGCCTGGAGCCTGTTTCAGTCTGTGACTCCCTCTCTCTCTGACCCTCCCCTGCTCATGCTGTCGCTCTCTCTCTCTCCTAGAAATGGATAAAACATTAAAAAAAATTAAAAAAATACTTTAAAGAATTTTAGGCATTTTTTACCCGCAAAAAATATATACCTATAATTTTATATTGAAGGGAGGCGAGTAGGAAAAGAAGCAGCCCCTATACTTGGCCTTGCTCAGTGGCAGCTTCTTGTTCCATAGCGTTAAAGACTCTGAAGAAGTAAGTTGTTCGGAAAATCCAGGTGTACTTGCCTTGTATGTCTTGATGCGTAAAAGGGATGATGTGTAGTGTGAAGGCCCCGCATGCCCTCCGTCGGCCTCAGGTCCAAAAGTCAGGCTCAGACTACGTCCTGGATCCCTGGGGCGAGAAAGGCGCCACCTGCACGCCGGTGTCTTGGCACAGCTGACACCACTTACTGATAGAAAAGACAAGCAGGAAGAAAAAGGAGCCAGCACGTTGGCGAAGAGGGCGAGCTGCTCTTCTGTGATCTTCCCGATCAGCTGGGCTCAATTCCTACACAGTCTGCACACACCTGTTGCAAGTCCGAGACCAGAGCCGGAAGTTTGGCCCGGAGCTCGCGGCTGGTCACTTTCAGCAGGCTGGCTCCGTGAACCGCCTCTCTAGCCCCACGGTCTTGCCTGCTCCGGCCCCCGGGCTCGGGCAAGGGAAAAGTACTAGTGCAACCACATCTTGTTAGATACTTCTCTTTCCGGATTTATTATCCTGGAGAGACTACCCATTGCTATATTCATTGCTGTTTTGCCTAACTTTGAAACTATCCCACTTTTTTTCATAAATTCATAAATGCTCTACAGGTGCCACATTAAATCACAGGGTATGTGCTATATAGGTAATGCCCAACCTGGATGTTTTATTTTCAAAGTGGTGAACACTGAATCATAGTTTCTCAAGTTGACTGAAATCATTATCATTGGCAAATGCATTCCTTTATTAGAAGTATTTACAGTATCCTTTATTTAGAAGTATATGATTGCCTTTATTTCTATCAATTCCCTTGGTCTTGAAATAAAAGCTTACCTATTTCTGCAATTAAAATATAGGCCAGTTCTTCCATTTTCGGAAAGAATTTAACAACACACAAGTTAATTTCCTATGCCATTATTGAAAAGCCCTAACATTCAATGACCATTAATGTATAGTTAAATCAAATTGCCCTTCATGCTTTATAAATGTTATCGGCTATCTTGATTTCCTTTGGTGATTTTTGACCTTCATAATTTTGAGATATCTTCTCTAATTTAATTGGCACTGACATTAATTCCATAAAGAGAACTACCTAATTTAAAGCAGTGAAATCTTAACATAATTTTGAAGCCATTTTATTATAGCCTGTAAAACAAGCATATGGTACTAGAGAAAGCAATAGATTGCATTTCAGCAAGAAGGATTTAGGATAAATATATTTCCTGATGGATATTTCCCATTATTTTAAGTTTTAGATTATACAAGTTATAAATATCCTTTTACAGCAATGTTAAAAGCTTTCCTTTTCCTTGGTATGTAGGAATCTACATAGTATGAATTGTAGGTGTCAAAAGTAATACTTAAAAGTAATGTATCCCTAGAGCTGGCAGGCCTGTAGCCAACACATAAATCTAAAGACTATTTGTAATTGTAGTAAATGCATATTTGGTCTTTGTCCCCAGTTCCTGACAGAGTTTCTAAAATCCTTGGAATTTACTGAACAATAGCGGTGAGAAGAACATCTTTTGTTATTCATAAGAAGCGCCTTTCAATCAGTTAAGGAGGTAACTCTTGGTAGGCCTCCAGATAGCTTTAGGAGGGGAATGGTCCAGAGAAGCCAATCATGTGTTTAGAGGATTGGAACTTTTAACCCTACCCTCAGACCTCTGGGGAGGGAAAGGGCACTAGAGATTGATTGCCAGTGATTTAATCAGGTGTGCCTATATAATAGAAGCCTCATAAGAAACTCTAAATGTTATGTTAACTACACTGATATTAAAATTTTTTAAATACAAAGATTTTTAAAAAACACCTAAATGACCGAGTTCACAGAACTTCCAGTCTAGTGAACACATCCAGGTGCTGGGAAGAAAGCATGGAAAAGAGAAGTCATGAAGCTTTGTGCCCTGTTCCTATACCTTGCCCTATGCATCTCTTCCATTTGGCTGTGCTTAAGTTGTATCCTTTGTAATAAACCAGTAATAACAAGTAAACTGTTTTCCTAAATTCTGTGAACCATTCTAGAAATTATTAAACCTCAGAGGGAGTGGGTATGAGAACCCCCAATTTGTAGCCAAGCTGGACAGACTGTGGGTTACCTGGGAACCTAATATTTGTGATTGACATCTGAAGTGAGGGCAATGGTGTGGGACTGAGTCCTTAAACCTGTGAAGTCTGACACTAACTCTGAGTATTTAGCACCAGAATTGAATTGAACTGAACGGTAAACGGCTCATACACGCTAGCCGCACTAATCACCACACAAGAACATCTAGCTCACGTCTTAAGAATCAGAGAATTGGTTATTGGTGTTGGAAAACACCACACAGCTCTTCAAGCATCTTTGAAGATGTATGTCACATAATAGGGTTAAGTATCAGCATAGTCATCCTATATTATTATTGTCCAGCCTCATCTAGGCCACCATCACCTCTTACCTCTCAACTCTGTTTTCTCAACAATCTCTTCTCTCTAGAGCAGCCTGAGTGATAAATGTATAAATCATCTACTCAAAATCCTCTTCCCATGCTGAGAATACAATCAAATGCCTTACCATGTCATAAAATATCACAAATTCCTGTTTAATCTGCTTCTCTTCAGCTCCTCTCCTCTTCTTTCCTCTTTAGCCACATGGACTCTTGTTCTTCCTCCACAGATTTCACCTCAGGGAATTCAGCCTGAAATATTCTGCCTCAAATGGACGCCCTCCCCATGTCCTTCAGGACTTTGCTCAAATATCACATCATTGGAGAGCTTCTTCCTGGTCAATACTATGAAAAACAACATCCGTTTACAAAGTGTGTCGCCTATCCTTGTTTGTTTGGTTTTTTTTCTAATGAAAATACAAAGTACAAGATGGTCTCTACCCTACCTCCAACTAGAACACAAGCTCTGTGCTTACATGCACTTTATTTTGTCCCTTCCTGTATCTCTAGCTCCTGGATACAACCTGGTACACACATGAATGAGTGAATATTATTTGGCAATAATATTGGGCAGTAGTGGAGCTGGTAACATTTTTCCATATATTTAGATTTAGTAGACAGGTATGTGACAGACAATGTATTTACAAGACCTAAGTCAGTGTTCTTAAAAAGTGGTATGGACACCAGCTATGTCACCTGAATTTGTCACTGTGCGAGGCAAAATTTTAGGCTCTATCCAAGACAGAAAAATCAGAATCACTGGAAAACAAACTTCCTTGGAGATTGTTCAGAAACTGCTGCTGCCTTAAAGAATGAATTTCAAAAGTAAGGCCTCTTCATCTCTCAGTATAATCAAGTCCCAAGCCTATTTCTTCAGTCAAGACACACCTCCTGCTAAATTCCTACACGACCAATTCCATGATTTCTCCTGAAGATATCCTAGCACATACGTTTCGCTTTGCTCCTTCATTCATCTCAACAGTTATGCCTTGAAAATATTCCCAATCCCAAAAGTACCTATTGAAATCCTATTCATCCTTCGGAAGCCATATCAAATGCCCCCCTCTCCGAGAGGTCTACCTGAAAAAAAAATCAATCAGTGCTCTCATAACACTTTCATCAACAATACTATATATATCTATGCATTTGTGGAAATTTATGTATCATCAATATCAGAGCCAGAAATTCAATTCTCAATATTTTTGTAAGAGAATCCAAATATTGAGGTGGGTTTATGTGAATGTGGAATAAATTTTAAAAGGCTTTTATCAAATATGGGCATGACCTAGATTTTTTTCCCCAGAGTTTATGAAAGTATAGAAAAGCATAAGCTGTCATGTCTTCATTGTGCTGAGGCACAGTTTCAGTGTTTGTGAACACAGGAACAGAAAAGATGCCACATCACCCAACACTGAGCTACTAAGGAAGCTTAGACACACAGATACCCAAGAATTTGCATCTTCTTCAAAATAATTTCTTTCTTTTTAAGAAGTTCTCCCTGTGAAACTGAAACTTTTCTTCCAGTTCAGACAACTATAGTTTGCTTGCTTTCAAATGAACAAAAAGTGAAAATATTCAGTCTTAGGGAAAAAAAAATCTGCTAACACAAACCATTGCAAAGTTTAATAAGTATTATTGCTCTCCCTTTTTCCCTGAAGAAATTCAATGCAATTATTGCTAGAATTTGCCCTAGATTTTTAGTCAGCTGCTTCAAGAGAAAAATAATACTGTCAACGAAGTTAATTAAAGCTTGTGTTAATAAACTGCAGCAGAGTGAAGCAAAAAATGGCCAATAGTTTTCAGTATTTCTCATTGGCAGCAATTACATTTATTTTTAAACATATGTAACCCCAGTGGCACTATCCATAATTTCCGTGTTGTGTTCTCTTTCCACGAAGACCCACTCACTTACTTCCTGATGTTTCACAGTATGTCAATCCAGACCCCTATGAAGATGTTCTTTCCACGTTAGGACCAAATAAAGCCTCCTTAGACGACAGCTTATTTCTAGGTATACTGTTAGCCCCTCCATGTCCCTTTATTAATTTCAGAGGTAAGACTCTCTTTTCTTATTCCATTTATCTCTTCATAAATACTGTCTTCGTCAGGGAGGGCTGCCATAACAAAATATCACAGACTAGGTAGTGAAAATAATAGGCATTTCTTTTTTCACAGTTTTGGAGGCCACAAGTCCAAGACCAAGTCAACATCAGGATTGGTTTCCGATGAGAGCTCTCTTCCTGGCTTGCCCTTTCTCCCATGTACAAGAAGAGAGAGAAAGTGAGCTCTGGTGTCTTTTTCTCTTCTTATAAGAACACCAAATCCTATCAAATTAGGGCCCATCCTTATGACTTTATTCAGTCTTAATTGCCTCTTTAAAGGCCCTATCTCCAAATACATTATATTGGTGGGTAGGATTTCAATGTATGAACTCTGGGGCAACACAAATCAATTCATTACACTCACTTACTAGGTTTATTTTAAAATCTAGAAACAAGTTTTCCACATATTAAGAATCTCAAACAAGTTATATCTGAGCTTGAAAACACTCTTTTTATGAGCCTATAGAGTCTTCAGCAGAAACCAAATAATAGCACAGAATTGTATATTATCATATATCAGAGTATTAGAATATTGAAAGTCAAAAAATTACTTTCCAATACCTAGGTTCATTTACAAGAAATGTTTAGAAAACATGTCAGAAAACAAAGTTCTCTCCATTTGGAGTTTTCTGCTCCATTATTGAAGCAGCTGAAATTTATTTATCTCATAGCAGAAATAAAAGAAAATAGCATTCAATAAATACCCGGGTATCTACAAAATGAAAGTCAAATCATTATGCCCAATTTCAAGTCCTACTCCAGTCTTGATATGTGCAGTCTTACCTCCCACCGTGGGGAGTCAGAGTCAGACTTCTCAGGTTTCAAATCCCAACCCCATTTATTTTTAGATGAACAACCTGACTTCTAAGTGTCCTTGCCCTCTACTAATATTTTTCCCTCAACCTCTCCTTTCTAGTCATGCCAGTATATACCTCATCCCTTACTTTGCTCATAAAACTGCTCTACTCAGCTTTTCCTTCTCTTCTCCTACTCCACCATAGTATCTTTCTTAAAGCACCATTTGAAGCTATTCCATAGTCTTTGATTACTCCTGGTCATCGATAACCAATTTCTAAACATTTATTAAATACTTTCGATAAATCAAGCTCTCTGAGATCCTCTCATTAGATTCTACTCAGTTATTCTGGTTCATACCAGTCTGTTTCCTGTGTACACATGCATCATCTTCCTAGTTAGGTCATGGACTCCACTCTTATTTTAATCACATACAGCAACCTAGAGGAATATATAGTACATAGCAGATGTTCAGTAAATATCTGGTTCTTCTGTATCATGTCCAGCTTATATATCCAACTTATTTATGAATATTTTAACTAGCCTCCCCTCCCAGCTCACAGCTCTCAGAAAACAAGAATATTCTATTTTTGGACATTTAGCATAGTGCTTTAACTATAGCAACCACTCAAAAACAATTGTGGAACAAAGATTTCGTTCCATTATCAGCATCATAAGCAGCAAGCTAAAGTCTCCTAGGAAAATGGGTAAAGTTGATCAGTGAGCAGTGCCTTGTGCACTTCAAAATGTGTACAAATTCACAGAGGATGGCTTAAAAGAGACAGTAGCAGTTCCTCTATCGAGGTCTCTGGAAAGAAAAGAAGTAAAGGGACTGACTGAAGGCTTCAAGGGAAGCTGGTGAGAAATTCTACCATAGGCTCCAGGCTCCATGATTTCTAGTCCCCTAAAAGGAAAGTCAGTTGACTGCTTAATTGTGAAAAGTGTCCAATGAGAACAGAATTGTAAAAGTTTTAAGGTTAATCATCACATTTAATAAGACTGTTGCATTTTATGTTACAAAACAAAAACATGTTTTTTATTTTTATGTTTCTTACATGTTTTATGTTTCTTACATGCATTATTTGATTCCTGGAATTTTCACTTCTATCCAAGTAGCTCTCAGATGTCTAAAAGAATTATGTTCCCATCTTTAAGTATAACTAGTCAATTGCTACGACAGCTGAACTATGAATTTTCTAGGCATTGTCATGTGTTATTGTCCTATGAAGGGCAAATTCAACCAGAAAGAAGTACTTAGAAGAATGTCCTCAGGCATGATTATTACAAAATGTGTCCAGAAGCACCTGGGTGGTTCAGTCAGTTAGGTGTCTGACTCTTGATTTCAGCTCAGGTCATGATCCCAAGGTTCATGGATTTGAGCCCAGCATATACCTGGCTCTGTGCTGATAGTGCAAAGCCTACTTGGGATTCTCTCTCTCTCTCTCTCTCTCTCTCTCTCTCTCTCTCTCTCTCTCTCCCCCCCTCCTCCATTAATGCATTTTCTCCCTCTCAAAATAAATAAATAAGTAAATAAACAAAAAAAAAATATGTGCCCAGTTTCTATGTGGGGTGGGGGAATACCTACCATAGTCAACCGAATCCAGCACTATTTACAACTATTTCAAACCATCTATAAAATTAATATTTAAATAACAGCCATAGCTACAGCCACAAAGCTGATAGCCAGCTTTCAGGGTAACCCGTGTGGAAAGACCAGGCTACCCATATATCAAACTATCATCAAAGCCATCTTGCAAATGCTCCAGCCTCTCAGCCCATTTCTATTTCTCCCAATTTTATATTTTGTCCTTCTTCCATCAAGTGTCATGCTCTTCTCTTTACTCTCCTTCCGGCCATCAGAAACTGCTCTTGGGAAAAGATCTTTTATACTTTATTCCCTGCCCAAGAGACATTTGTATGTCTAATTCTCTTTTCTCATTATAGATGAGAAAGTTTTCTGACTGAAATTAATTTCGGCACTAAGGATGAGGTGGTGGTATTTTCTTTACACTAAGTTAAGTAAATATCTATGCATGTTAAGGCTTCAGAATAAAATCAGCATCCTTTCAAACAGTGATTGTGGTGAAAATATACATCTCAAACCTCTTCCTCAGTGAAACCCTTCTAGAAAGCTTCAATCTGCTGAGATCATCCAGCACACACAGATTCAGAGAGACTCAGAGAGACTCATAAAAATGAAAATGTAATCCCTGGATCTGGCCTCCTGTTTCTCTGGGTCACTGAAGCTCTCAAGTGAGAGCTGAAACCCTAATACCACCAGAAAAAGTTAAGAAAACTTCTCAGGTCACTAAAACTTTTAGGAAGCCTGGAGGTGTCTTTGATCTTATCTCTGCAACCACAATGAAGGCTCCTTTCTTAAATATGTTCTTCAGAATGTGAAGAAAACTTCAAGTATGTAAAGTTCCCTTAGCGGCATATCACCGAACTATTAGGTGTCATAGACTGGCTGGATGTTTTATTTTTTAGTATGGTTATCATTGTTTCATACAAAGGAATTCGGTTTCACACCCTCTTAGAGAGGACCCTTTGACAGAGAAGACAACAGATTTGTTTTCCCTAAGCTTATTTCAGTTTTTTTTTTTTTTCAGGAAGAAAAAAAAGGCATATTAAATGTTTTCTCACTCTTCAGGTATAAGAAATTTACGACTCTGATTAGAGCCAAAAGAATTAAGTGTGATGAACATAATTTTAAGCCATTGCAATTTTACCATGTCTTCATTTTGCACAAGGATCCACCATGCCCCTCCAGCTTTATACAATCCTTCTCTATCACAAGTTCAACTGTAAAAAGAAGAATACAAATGTAGAGGCTAAGTGCTAATAATGTAAGAGAGCACTTAACATTATCTTTTTGGTAGCAACATGCAAACATCTGTGTTGTCTTGAATACACACACACACACACACACACACACACACACGTTTATAAACAGCCCTAGATAAAGTCACAACGGTGAGACATTCATAAACAAAAAGACACATGGAAAAATGCTTTGTCTGCCTTTCTAAGTAGCCTAAGAGCATATAAGGTATTAAACGAACCTGGCCTTCCTCCCTACACATTTTACAGATGCAGTTGCTGTTCCAGTGCGAATCCTTTAAAAAACAGTTTAGAGTAAGGAGCTCCATATCTTAAAGATAAGAATACAATCATTTCTTAGAAAACAAAACAGTCCGCTCAAATCTGTCAAGCTTATAGCACATAAAGTTGTACAAATGTGATTACCCTTCAGTTTATCCATCTAGAAATGTCTGGAGGTATACTGGCTTCTAATTTCAAACTGGAAAATGGTGTCATCTATTTCTAATAGAGGAGTGTAGTTTCTATATAAAGAAAAAAGATTTTCAACACTTAGACTCTAATGGGTGTCAATTTTTTCCAGCTAGTTTCACAGTAACTTACACTCAAAAACATCACTGATGCTTAAAGTGGAATGTTACATAGTATACATTATTAAAAACTCTACATATAATAAAATTTTACATGATATATTATGAAAACTAAAAAGTTTATTAAATTAATTGGACCTATAAAATAAAGTTTCTTGTTTTACTACCTGACTTAATATTAAATATAGTTTCCTATACACATTTTATATCATGAGTGTAGACCAAATGACAAGCATGCGATTTAAAATTTAGTATTTAGAATTTTCTTAACCCAGAGTGTTCCTGGCAAAATGTATGCCAAGAATGAACTCATATTTACAAGAGAGAAGTCATATGAACTACTTGAGAACAGTCATCCTCACAACCAGAGTAGACTATTTGGTAATAGTGCACATTTGTGTGGTAGCAGAAGGTCTTTTTTTCTCTAGCACAAAGACTCCCTTATATCTTATGCATTCATTTACTTATAGTCAATCAACTTAATATTTACTGGGCCCTGTAATCATGCTACTACTCTACTGGATGAAAAGTGACATAATATTCACAATATAATTTGATGAATTTAATAATAACAAAATATGTGAGATGTTATGGAGTAAACAGTGTTTTAACCCGCCCAGGTTGGTAATAGGAAACATAGAGAAAAGATAGCAGCATCTTTTTAAACAGATTATAAAAGATGAGGGAGGGAACAGGAAGCTGCCTGGGTGGCTCACTTAGTTAAACTTCAGACTAACTTCAGACTCTTGATTTCAGCTCAGGTCATGATTTCAAGGCAGGGAAGGCGGGGCGGGGGAGGGCGCGACTGACTCCAGCCTCCAGGCCCACTTTGGGTTAGGTGCTGGTTTTGGTCTCCATGCTGGGTGTGGAGACTGCTTAGGATCCTCTCTCTTCAGGGGTGCCTGAGTGGCTCGGTTGGTTAAACGTCCTACTTCGGCTCAGGTCATGATCTTGGGGTCTGTGAGTTCATGTCCCACATTGGGCTCTATGCTAACAACTCAGAGCCTGGAGCCTGCTTTGGATTCTGTGTCTCTCTTTCTCTCTGCCCCTCCCCCACTCATGCTCTGTGTCTCTCTGTCTCTCAAAAATGAGTAAACATTAAAAAGAAATTAAAGATTCTCTTTCTCTCCTTCTGCCCCTCCCCCACCCATGCTCTCTCACTCACTGTCTCTAAATAATAATAATAATGATCATCATCATGCCTTTATTAAAAAGCTTTTGTTATAAATATACTGGAAATTTTTATTTCATAGGAAAAAGGCTTCCCTATGTCATTAAAAAAAACCCACCGTACTTGCCAAATACCTGCACACCAGGTCCCCTCGCGCCAACTGGTCCTGGAGGGGGCTGAGCACACAAACTGCTTCTTTGTGCTGCTCCTGGAGGCTAGACTTCAGAGTGGTGGTGCGCCTGCCACCATTGTAGCTCCCGGGCGGCTGGGGCCCCTGAAAGAGCCGCGCAGACACCGGGCGTCCGCGCCCCTGGCTGGCTGGAACTCGAGAGGGAAGGCAAGGAACTAAAAACTGGGAAATTAGCCTGTGAGTTCGTGTTTCGGGTGACGAGCCATAGAGGGACCCGGCTTTCCTCACTCCAGCGGGCTCGGGCTCAGAACACCCTGCGGGCAAGCCCCCGTCCATGCGCGCCAGCCCGACCCAGAGAAGTAAGCAGCGATTCTGACTCCACCCCCAGAGCTCCACAGGGGGCCTGGAATTGCCCGAGGGGGGTTCCTGGGAAGCTGTGTCTAAGGCA